>NC_088221.1:52480670-52648304 GCF_036934945.1 Oncorhynchus masou masou | reverse complement strand
ATACATACTGTCACCATCTGTCTATAGGATACATACTGTCACCATCTGTCTATAGGATACATACTGTCACCATCAACATATAGGAGACATACTGTCACCATCAACCTTTCGGACACATACTGTCACCATCAACATATAGGATACATACTGTCACCATCTGTCTATAGGATACATACTGTCACCATCTGTCTATAGGATACATACTGTCACCATCTGTCTATAGGATACATACTGTCACCATCTGTCTATAGGATACATACTGTCACCATCTGTCTATAGGATACATACTGTCACCATCTGTCTATAGGATACATAGGATACATACTGTCATACATCTGTCATACTATAGGATACATACTGTCACCATCTGTCCATACTGTCACCATACTATAGGACTGTCACCACATACCTGTCACCATACTGTCACCATACATATAGGATACATACTGTCACCATCAACATATAGGATACATACTGTCACCATCTGTCTATAGGATACATGCTGTCACCATCTGTCTATAGGAACACACAACCACTGTGAAGATGCAACTAATGCGACCGAAACTGTCAATAGCTGCTTTGACACAGTGACATACTGGCTAAAGGATTGGCTTTAACACAGAGAGAAGCTGCTTCGACATCTATAGGAGAGAAAAAGACCACTCACTCTATCTCCCGGCAGCAGTAGTGGCTCGTTCCTAGTGCTCAGTTTGTTCAGAAGCGTGAAGGCCAGTTTCTGGCTGCGTGTCCACAGCTTGCCGTAGGTAAGAGTGTACACTGGTTTACCAGCGTTGTCCAGGGCAGTGAGACAGGGGCTCCTGGGCTGGGTGATGCCCCAGCGCTGGAGGGAGGCCAGCAGGGAGGGAGGCCAGTTGGTCACTACACCCAGAGGCTCGCCTGCTAGAGGGGACATCTGGTTCCCCTCCGCCTTGGGCTGGTTAGGGTCCGGCTGCTGAACTAAAGAATTTACATGTTTTATTACTTTATCCAAGGTGAAAGAAGCTTACAGCATCCCTAACCCCCAGCATATCCATGTTCGAACAGAGAACAGAGAGAGATGGAGGAAGGAGAGAGAGGGAGGAGAGAGAGATGGAGGAGAGAGACAGAGCAGAGAGATGGAGGAGAGAGACAGACTTGTACATTGCCTCATTAAAAACAATGTACTGAGCAAACATCAAATTGGCTTGTTACCAAATCACCATACAACAGACCATGTAATAGACAAACAAACAAACCAAAACAAAGAAAAAGTCTTCTCATGCTTTGTTGAATCAATTTGGCATGAAGGGTCTGCTATATAAATTGATGGAAAGTGGTGTTGGGAAAAAACGTACAAAATTATAAAATCCATGTCCACAAACACACATTTCTTTCCAAGGGTCATGGGGTGGAACAGGGATGCAGCTTGAGAACTAGAACAGTCCTTCCTGTTTGGGTTTCTGCCTATAGGGAAGGAGGAGCAAAATGTAGTCGTGATCTGATTTGTCGAAGGGCGGGGGAGGGCCTTGTAGGCATTTTGAAAGGGGGAGTAGCAGTGGTCGAGTGTTTAACCAGACTGAGTACTACAGTCAATGTGTTGATAGAACTTCGGTATCGATTTCCTTAGGATATGTGGTTTCCAGTTTACATAAAGCTGACCATTATGGACTCTTCATCCCTGAGAAAGTCCTAAAGGCTGAGCTTTTGGTGCAAGTCAGGGTGGGTTTAGTGAAGAAATACATTTTCTCGTTGAAAGATGACGAGGGGGAGGCTTCAAGAGAGGAGACAGCTAGACCTTCCAATGCCAAGTCGAAAGACAGGGCGGAGGAAGGGGATGCCCGTAACCCCCTGTATTTTGGTTAGTGCACCAGGTGGTGCTAGTTAGGAAAGTAGTGGGTAGGCAGGTAAGGTAGGAGAGGGGGGGCTTTGATATTTACTTTCTTTGCTTTGGTTCCGTCCAGCCCCTTTTCCCCATATTACCGTGTGAAGGAATAAATTCCATGTGAATGGGACCACTCCCTCTGCCTTTGTCATCCTTACTCGCACCTACAGTCCCATACCTCTTGAGTTGTAGCAGGGTGTTGCATTCCCTCTTCCTAGAGGCGTACGTAATCATGGCCTATGCACCACCTCTTGGCCCAGCTCTACTCTCCTCTCCCCCGGTATCCCCTCCAGTAGCCTGCCTCAGAGCAGAGTTAACCCCAGCCTCTGCTGCCTGTAGGTTGCAATTATCTATACGATCTCCCCGTCTCAGGACCTTTCGTGGGCAGGCAAACTTCTTGTCCCCAAAGTCCCCACACTCAAAACACTGAAAACTATCTGTGCTAGCAAAAACAGCGTACCACCCCTCCCCCTGCTTAACCCCACATACCACCCCTCCCCCTGCTTAACCCCGCGTACCACCCCTCCCCCTGCTTAACCCCGGGCACCACCCCTCCCCCTGCTTAACCCCGCGCACCACCCCTCCCCCTGCTTAACCCCCGCGTACCACCCCCTCCCCCTGCTTAACCCCGCGCACCACCCCTCCCCCTGCTTAACCCCGCGCACCACCCCTCCCCCTGCTTAACCCCGCGCACCACCCCTCCCCCTGCTTAACCCCGCGCACCACCCCTCCCCCTGCTTAACCCCGCGTACCATCCCTCACCATGTACCATCCCTACCCCTGCTTAACCCCGCGTACCGCCCCTCCCCATGTACCACCCCTCCCCTTGCTTAACCCGTGTACCATCCCTCCCCATGTACCACCCCTCCCCCTGCTTAATCCCACGTACCATCCCTGCCCATTTACCACGCCTACCCCTGCTTAACCCGCGTACCATCCCCCTCCCCATGTACCACCCTCCATTTGCTTAACCCCACGTACCATCCCTCCCCATATACCATCCCATCCCCTGCTTAACCCCGCGTACCATCCCTCCCCATGTACCACCCTCCCCCTGCTGAACCCTGCATACCATCCCTCCCCATGTACCACCCTCCCCTTGCTTAACCCCGCGTACCATCCCTCCCCCTGCTTAACCCCTACGCCTGCTTAACCCCGCGTACCATCCCTCCCTCTGCTGAACCCCGCGTACCACCCCTCCCCCTGCTTAACCCCGCATACCACCCCTTACCATCCCTCCCCATGTACCAACCGAGCCCTGCTTAACCCCGCGTACCACCCTACCCAACCCAGCGTACCACCCTTCCCCCTGCTTGACCCCGGGTACACCCCTCCCCCATGTACCACCCCTACCCCTGCTTAACCCCACGTACCACCCCTCCCCATGTACCACCCCTATCCCCTGCTTAACCCCGGGAACCACCCTGCTTAACCCGCGTACCATCCCTCCCCATGTACCATCCCCCTGCTTAACCCCCGGGTACAGTAACACCCCTCCCCCTGCTTAACCCCGGGTACAGTACCACTCCCTCCCCTGCTTAACCCCGGGTACCACCCTCCCCCTGCTTAACCCCGGAGTACCACCCCTCCCCCTGCTTAACCCCGGGTACCACACCTCCCCCTGCTTAACCCCGGGTACCACACCTCCCCTGCTTAACCCCGGGTACCACCCCTCCCCCTGCTTAACCCCGGGTACCACCCCTCCCCTGCTTAACCCCGGGTACCACCCCCTCCCCCTGCTTAACCCCGGGTACCACCCCTCAACATGTACCACCGCTCCCCTGCTTAACCTCGCATACCACCCCTCCCCTGCTTAACCTCGCATACCACCCCTCCCCCTGCTTAATACCACCCCTCCCCCTGCTTAACCCCGGGTACCACCCTCCCCCTGCTTAACCCGGGTACCACCCCTCCCTTAACCCCGGGTACCACCCCTCCCCCTGCTTAACCCCCGGGTACCACCCCTCCCCCCTGCTTCCCACCCCCTCCCCCTGCTTAACCCCGGTACCACCCCTCAACATGTACCACCCCTGCTTAACCCCGCATACCACCGCTCCCCCCTTAACCCCGCATACCACCCCCTCCCCCTGCTTAACCCCACCCCCTCCCCCTGCTTAACCCCGGGTACCACCCCTCCCCTGCTTAACCCCGGGTACCACCCCTCAACATGTACCACCCCTCCCCTGCATAACCCCGCATACCACCGCTCCCCCTGCTTAACCCCGCATACCACCCCTCCCCTGCTTAACCCCGCGTACCACCCCTCAACATGTACCATCCCTACCCCTGCTTAACCGCGTACCACCCCTCCCCTGCTTAACCCTGCGTACCACCCCTCCCCTGCTTAACCCCGCGTACCACCCCCTCCCCCTGCTTAACCCCCGGGTACCACCCCTCAACATGTACCACCCCTCCCCCTGCTTAACCCCGCATACCACCGCTCCCCCTGCTTAACCCCGCATACCACCCCCTCCCCTGCTTAACCCCGCGTACCACCCCCTCCCCCCTGCTTAACCCCCGCGTACCACCCTCCCCTGCTTAACCCCGCGTACCACCCCCTCCCCCTGCTTAACCCCGCATACCACCGCTCCCCCTGCTTAACCCCACATACCACCCCTCCCCCTGCTTAACCCCGGGTACCACCCCTCCCCCTGCTTAACCCCGGGTACCACCCCTCCCCCTGCTTAACCCGGGTACTCCCCCTGCTTAACCCCGGGTACCACCCCTTACCACCCTCCCCCTGCATAACCCCGCATACCACCGCTCCCCTGCTTAACCCCGCATACCACCCCTCCCCCTGCTTAACCCATACCACCCCCTCAACATGTACCATCCCTACCCTGCTTACCACCCCTCCCCCTGCTTAACCCCCACCACCCTCCCCCTGCTTAACCCCCGTACCACCCCTCCCCCTGCTTAACCCCCGTACCACCCTCCCCCTGCTTAACCCCCGTACCACCCCTCCCCCTGCTTAACCCCGCGTACCACCCCTCCCCCTGCTTAACCCCGGGTACCATCCCTACCCTGCTTAACCCCCCCGCCCCTCCCCATGTACCACCCTCCCCTTGCTTAACCCGCGTACCATCCCTCCCCATGTACCACCCCTCCCCATGTACCACCCCTCCCCCTGCTTAATCCCACGTACCATCCCTGCCAATTTACCACGCCTACCCCTGCTTAACCCCGCGTACCATCCCTCCCCATGTACCACCCCTCCATTTGCTTAACCCCACGTACCATCCCTCCCCATATACCATCCCATCCCCTGCTTAACCCCGCGTACCATCCCTCCCCATGTACCACCCCCTCCCCCTGCTGAACCCCCCCATACCATCCCTCCCCATGTACCACTTAACCCCGGTACCACCCCTCCCCTGTACCACCCTCCCCCTGCTTAACCCCGGGTACCACCCCTCCCCTGCTTAACCCCGGGTACCACCCCTCCCCCTGCTTAACCCCGGGTACCACCCCTCCCCCTGCTTAACCCCGGGTACCACCCCCTCCCCCTGCTTAACCCCGGGTACCACCCCTCCATGTACCACCCCTCCCCCTGCATAACCCCGCATACCACCGCTCCCCCTGCTTAACCCCGCATACCACCCCTCCCCCTGCTTAACCCCCGTACCACCCCTCAACATGTACCATCCCTACCCCTGCTTAACCGCGTACCACCCCCTCCCCCTGCTTAACCCCGCGTACCACCCCCTCCCCCTGCTTAACCCCGCGTACCACCCTCCCCCTGCTTAACCCCGGGTACCACCCCTCAACATGTACCACCCCTCCCCCTGCTTAACCCCGCATACCACCGCTCCCCTGCTTAACCCCGCATACCACCCCTCATCCCTGCTTAACCCCGCGTACCACCCCCTCCCCCTGCTTAACCCCCGGTACCACCCCTCCCCCTGCTTAACCCCGCGAACCACCCCCTCCCCCTGCTTAACCCCCGCATACCACCGCTCCCCTGCTTAACCCCGCATACCACCCCCTCCCCCTGCTTAACCCCGGGTACCACCCCTCCCCCTGCTTAACCCCGGGTACCACCCCTCCCCCTGCTTAACCCCGGGTACCACCCCTCCCCCTGCTTAACCCCGGGTACCACCCCCTCAACATGTACCACCCCTCCCCCTGCATAACCCCGCATACCACCGCTCCCCCTGCTTAACCCCGCATACCACCCTCCCCCTGCTTAACCCCGCGTACACACCCCTCAACATGTACCACCCCTCCCCCTGCTTAACCCCGCGTACCACCCCTCCCCCTGCTTAACCCCGCGTACCACCCCTCCCCCTGCTTAACCCCGCGTACCCACCCCTCCCCCTGCTTAACCCCGGTACCACCCCTCCCCCCTGCTTAACCCCGCGCCACCCCCTCCCCCTGCTTAACCCCCACCACCCTCCCCTGCTTAACCCCGGGTACCATCCCTACCCCCCGTACCGCCCCTCCCCATGTACCGCCCCTCCCCTTGCTTAACCCGCGTACCATCCCTCCCCATGTACCACCCCTCCCCATGTACCACCCCTCCCCCCTGCTTAATCCCACGTACCATCCCTGCCCATTTACCACGCCTACCCCTGCTTAACCCCGCGTACCATCCCTCCCCTTGTACCACCCCTCCATTTGCTTAACCCCACGTACCATCCCTCCCCATATACCATCCCATCCCCTGCTTAACCCCGCGTACCATCCCTCCCCATGTACCACCCCTCCCCCTGCTGAACCCCGCATACCATCCCTCCCCATGTACCACCCCTCCCCTTGCTTAACCCCGCGTACCATCCCTCCCCCTGCTGAACCCCGCGTACCATCCCTCCCCCTGCTGAACCCCGCGTACCATCCCTCCCCCTGCTGAACCCCGCGTACCACCCCTCCCCCTGCTTAACCCCGCATACCACCCCTACCCTGCTTAACCCCACGTACCATCCCTCCCCATGTACCAACCGAGCCCTGCTTAACCCCGCGTACCACCCTACCCAACCCAGCGTACCACCACCCCTCCCCCTGCTTGACCCCGGGTACCACCCCTCCCCCATGTACCACCCCTACCCCTGCTTAACCCCACGTACCACCCCTCCCCCATGTACCACCCCTATCCCCTGCTTAACCCCGGGAACCACCCTGCTTAACCCCGCGTACCATCCCTCCCCATGTACCACCCCTCCCCCTGCTTAACCCCGGGTACAGTAACACCCCTCCCCCTGCTTAACCCCGGGTACAGTACCACTCCTCCCCTGCTTAACCCCCGGGTACCACACCTCCCCTGCTTAACCCCGGGTACCACACCTCCCCCTGCTTAACCCCCCCTCCCCCTGCTTAACCCCGGGTACCACCCCTCCCCCTGCTTAACCCCGCGTACCACCCCTCAACATGTACCACCCCTCCCCCTGCTTAACCCCGCATACCACCGCTCCCCCTGCTTAACCCCGCGTACCACCCCCTCCCCCTGCTTAACCCCGGGTACCACCCCCTCCCCCTGCTTAACCCCGGGTACCACCCCCCCCTGCTTAACCCCGGGTACCACCCCTCAACATGTACCACCCTCCCCCTGCATAACCCCGCATACCACCGCTCCCCCTGCTTAACCCCGCATACCACCCCTCAACATGTACCATCCCTACCCCTGCTTAACCGCGCGTACCACCCCTCCCCCTGCTTAACCCCGCGTACCACCCCTCCCCCTGCTTAACCCCGCGTACCACCCCTCCCCCTGCTTAACCCCGCACCACCCCCCCCCTGCTTAACCCCGCGTACCACCCCTCCCCCTGCTTAACCCCGGTACCACCCTCCCCCTGCTTAACCCCGGGTACCACCCCTCCCCCCTGCTTAACCCCGGGTACCACCCCTCCCCCTGCTTAACCCGGGTACCACCCCTCCCCTGCTTAACCCCGCGTACCACCCCCTCCCCCTGCTTAACCCCGCGTACCACCCCTCCCCCTGCTTAACCCCCGTACCACCCCCTCCCCCTGCTTAACCCCGCTACCATCCCTCCCCATGTACCATTCATTCCCCCTGCTGAACCCCGCGTACCACCCCTCTCCCTGCTGAACCCCGGGTACCGCCCCTCCCCCTGCTGAACCCCACGTACCATCCCTCCCCAAGTACCACCCCTGCCTAACCCCGCGTACCACCCCTACCCTGCCTAACACGGCGTACCACCTCTACCCCTGCCTAAGTCAGCGTACCGCCCTTCCCCCTGCCTAACCACGCCACCTGCCCCTCCCCTGCCTAACCACGCGTACCGCCCCTCCCCCTGCTTAACACCGCGTGACCGCCCCTCCCCCTGCCTAACCACGCGTACCGCCCCTCCCCCTGCTTAACACCGCGTACCGCCCTCCCCCTGCCTAACCACGCGACCGCCCCTCCCCTGCTTAACACCGCGTACCGCCCCCTCCCCCTGCTTAACACCGCGTACCGCCCCTACCCCTGCTTAACCCCGCGTACCACCCCTACCCCTGCTTAACCCCGCGTACCATCCCTCCCCATGTACCATCCCTACGCCTGCTTAAACCCGCGCACCATTATACTACTATTTCTATCTATACATTTTGTATTTCTTATACCTTTGACTATTGGATGTTCTTATAGTCACTTTAATATTGCCAGTGTAACGGTATAGCTTCCGTCCCTCTCCTCGCTCCTACCTGGGCTCGAACCAGGAACACATCGACAACAGCCACCATCGAAGCAGCGTTACCCATCGCTCCACAAAAGCCGTGGCCCTTGCAGATGAAGGGGAACAACTACTCCAAGTCTCAGAGCGAGTGACATTTGAAACGCTATTAGCGCGCACCCCGCTAACGAGCTAGCCATTTCACATCGGTTACACCAGCCTAATCTCAGGAGTTGATAGGCTTGAAGTCAAACAGTGCAATGCTTGAAGCATTCCCAAGAGCTGCTGGCAAAACGCACGAAAGTGCTTTTTGAAGGAATACTTACGAGCCTGCTGGTGCCTACCATCGCTCAGTCAAACTGCTCTATCAAATCATAGACAACATAGACTTAATAACACACAGAAAAACGAGCCTTAGGTCATTAATATGGTCGAATCCGGAAACTATCATCTCGAAAACAAATCGTTTATTCTTTCAGTGAAATACGGAACCGTTCAGTATTTTATCTAACGGGTGGCATCCATAAGTCTAAATATTCGTGTTACATTGCACAATCTTCAATGTTGTCATATTTGCCAGAATTTTACGTAATTTAGTTCGCAACGAGCCAGGCGGCCCAAACTGTTGCATATACCCGGACTCTGTGTGCAATGAATGCAAGAGAAGTGACAAATTCACCTGGTTAATATTGCCTGCTAACCTGGATTTCTTTGAGCTAAATATGCAGGTTTAAAAATATATACTTCTGTGTATTGATTTTAAGAAAGGCATTGATGTTTATGATTAGGTACATTAATGCAACGATTGTCCTTTTTTCGCAAATGCGCTTTTGTTAAATCATCCCGTTTGGTTGTATTTGTTAGGAAGAAATAGTCTTCACACAGTTCGCAACGAGCCAGGCGGCCCAAACTGCTGCATATACCCTGACTCTGTTGCAAGAGAGGTGACACATTTTCACTAGTTAAAAGAAATTCATGTTAGCAGGCAATTTTAACTAAATATGCAGGTTTAAAAACATATACTTGTGTATTGATTTTAAGAGGCATTCATGTTTATGGTAAGGTACACGTTGGAACAACGACAGTCCTTTTTTGCGAATGTGCACCGCATCGACACACTAGATAAACTAGTAATATCAACCATGTGTAGTTAACTAGTGATTATGATTGATTGATTGATTTTTATAAGATAAGTTTAATGCAAGCTAACAACTTACCTTGGCTCACTGCATTCGCGTAAAAGGCAGGCTCCTCGTGAAGTGCAATGAGAGGCAGGTGGTTAGAGCGTTGGACTAGTTAACTAAGGTTTCAAGATTGAATCCTCGAGCTGACAAGGTGAAAATCTGTCGTCCTGCCCCTGAAAGAGGCAGTTAACCCACCGTTCCTAGGCCGTCATTGAAAATAAGAATGTGTTTTTAACTGACTTGCCTAGTTAAATGAAGGTGTAAAAAAATATATATATATATAATAAATTAGGCCAAATCGGTGTCCAAAAATACCGATTTCCGATTGTTATGAAAACTTGAAATCGGCCATTCCGATTAAATCGGTCGACCTCTAAAATCTACCCCAACACACATCTCACTAAACTCCCAGTGACAACTAGGCAGGCAAGCACACTCACTTTTTCCATGAACACAACTACCACCTTGTTCATTCTGGATGGAGAGTGTCTATGTTCCGCTCCCACCTGTTCACCGACCATGAGCAAACCATTGACACCATTCTCCCCGGAACGCACCTGAAGCCATTCCGAAGTGACAGTTATTCTTCCCTAATCGGCTGAGACGTCATCGCGGCCACCACGCCTCCCAACCTCAATCAAACTACCCTTCCAGTCAGCACTGCCCTCCCTGCATCCTGTCCACTCCCTTAACAACCCCTGGTTGTCCATGTAAGGGGTAAGCGCTTTCCTGGAAACGTTCAACTGGACTCTATATAACAGAGGTGTAGAAACAGTTTTGATTTCCATGAGTAGAGATCTGCTACTTACCATCTACAAGCTCCTCGAAGTCATCAATGAAGAACTCTCGAAGTGACGGTCTCTTAGGTCTCTTCAGAGTGTTGAGAAGCTGCTGGATCTTAGAGGACACTCTGCTGTTCACTGGGACACCTAGAGACAAGGGGGAGAGAGACATTGAGAAACCTATTCAACCAAAAATCATAGAGACCCAGAAAACCTGAGTCTACGCATTCACTATGATGAATCACTAAAACGATACAGAAATATAAATCAAATCAAATTTATTTATATAGCCCTTCGTACATCAGCTGATATCTCAAAGTGCTGTACAGAAACCCAGCCTAAAACCCCAAACAGCAAGCAATGCAGGTGTAGAAGCACGGTGGTTATACTACGGAAAAAGAAGGTACAGCATGTCAGAAATATAATTGAAGAATCCACTTCTGGGAAAATGATTCAAAAAACGAACAAAAACAAGAAGAGTTCTCTATCCAAAACGGAGATGTATGGATAAACCACTTCTCCAATCTTTTTGGTCTGATAACAAAGAACATCAAAACCATATACATGATATCAAATTCAAATCTTAGAATCAACAATTAATAAACAACCAGAACCCACTGGATACTCCAATTACATTGAATGAACTACAGGACAAAATAAAAACACTCCAACCCAAAAAGGCCTGTGGTGTTGATGGTATCCTCAATGAAATTATAAAATATACAGACAACAAATTCCAATTGGCTATACGTAAACTAACATCATCCTTAGGCCTGGGATCTTCCCCAATATTAGGAACCAAGGACTGATCACCCCAAACCACAAAAGTGGAGACAAATTTGACCCCAATAACTACCATGGGAAATGTGTCAACAGCAACCTTGGGGAAATCCTCCGCATTATCATTAACAGCAGACTTGTTCATTTCCTCAGAGAAAACAATGTACTGAGCAAATGTCAAATGGACTTTTTACCAAATTATCATACGAAAGACCACGTATTCACCCTGCACACCCTAATTGACAAACAAACAAAAACAAAGTCAAAGTCTTCTCATGATTTGTTGATTTCAAAAAAGCCTTTGACTCAATTTGGCATGAGGGTCTGCCATACAAATTGATGGAAAGTGGTGTTGGGGAAAAACATAACATTATAAAATCCATGTACACAAACAACAAGTGTGCGGTTGAAATGGGCAAAAAAACATGTTTATTTTCACAGGAGCGTGGGGTGAGACAGGGATGCAGGTTAAGCACCACCCTCTTCAACATATATATTGGGGCGGCAGTGTAGCCTAGTGGTTAGAGCATTGGACTAGTAACCGAAAGGTTGCAAGTACAAATCCCCGAGCTGACAAGGTACAAAATCTGTCGTTCTGCCCCTGAACAGGCAGTTAACCCACTGTTCCTAGGCCGTCATTGAAAATCTGAATTTGTTCTTAACTGACTTGCCTAGTAAAATAAAGGTAAAATAAAAAAATATCAACAAATTGGCGAGGGTACTAGAACAGTCTCCAGCACCCGGCCTCACCCTACTAGAATCTGAAGTAAAATGTCTACTGTTTGCTGATGATCTGGTGCTTCTGTCACCAACCAAGAAGGCCCTACAGCAGCACCTAGATATTCTGCACCGATTCTGTCAGACCTGGGCCCTGACAGTAAATCTCAGTAAGACAAAAATAATGGTGTTCCAAAAAAGGTCCAGTCGCCAGGTCAACAAATACAAATACCATCTAGAAACCATTGACCGAGAGCACACAAAACCTATACATACCTTGGCCTAAACATCAGCGCCACAGGTAACTTCCACAAAGCTGTAAACAATCTGAGAGACAAGGCAAGAAGGGCATTCTATGCGATCAAAAGGAAAATTTAATTTGACATACCAATTAGGATCTGGCTAAAAATACTTGATTCAGGTATAGAACCCATTGCCCTTTATGGTTGTGAGGTTTGGGGTCCGCTCACCAACCAATAATTCACAAAATGAGACGCAGACGAAATTGAGACTCTGCAAGCAGAATTCAGCCAAATATCCTCTGTGTACAACATAGAACACCAAATAATGCAGAGCAGAATTAGGCCAATAACGCTAATGATCAAAATCCAGAAAAGAGCTGTTAAATTCTACAACACACCTAAAAAGGAAGTGATTCCCAAACCTTCCATAACAAACAATCACCCACAGAGAGATGAACCTGGAGAAGAGTCCCTTAAGCAAGTTGGTCCTCAGGCACTGTTCACAAACAGACCCCCACAGAGCCCTAGAACAGCAACACAATTAGACCCAACCAAATCATGAGAAAACAAAAAGATAATTACTTGACACATTGGAAAGAATTTACCAAGAAACTGAGCAAACTAGAATACTATTTGGCCCTAAAGAGACCGTACACAGTGGCAGAATACCTGACCACTGTGACTGAGCCAAACTTAAGGAAAGCTTTGACTATGTACAGACTCAGTGAGCATAGCCATGCTATTGAGTGAGCATATCCTTGCTATTGAGTGAGGCCGACGTAGGCAGACCTGGCTCTCAAGAGAAGACAGTCTATGTGCACACTGCCTACAAAATTAGGTGGAAACTGAGCTGCACTTTCCTTCAGATTACACAGATCCACAAAGAATTAGAAAACAAAGCCGATTTTGATAAACTCCCATATCTATTGGGTGAAATACCACAGTGTTGCCTCAAGAAAAGGTCAACCAGTGAAGAACAAACACCATTGTAAATACAACCCATATTTATGCTTATTTATTTTCCCTTTAACCATTTGTACATCATTACAACACTGTATATATATACATAAGACATTTGTCATGTCTTTATTCTTTTGGAACTTCTGCGTGTGTAATGTTTACTGTTCATTTTTATTGTTTATTATCTACCTCACTTGCTTTGGCAATGTTAATATATGAGTCCCATGCCAATAAAGCCCTTAAATTGAATTTAGAAAGAAAGAAAATGAGAGAAATTAAGAAAGAGAAAGAGAGAAAGTGAGAGAAACAGAAAGAAATATACTCTCAACCAGCTTCACCAGACCCCTCTAGTCCCTAGCCTCAGACCTTCGTCTCCAGACACCTCTCATTTCCTCATCAAGCAGCTCAGGGCACACCAGGGTCAGACGTCAACACAGACAAATTCAAAAAAACACCACAACATGTAATCTTATGTTTACCCACATAGCTTCATTTGTCACTAAGCTCTCTCTTCAATAAAACATTTATCATTAAAGCAGCTCGCCCCTCTAATATAACAGCAGCAACATGGTGTTCAATGCAGCACGCCCACTATCAGATTGAGACGCCTGTCATTAATACTAATCATGATTTAAAAAGACACAACAACTACTGCTAGTCCACATAAACCTTCTAGAACATACTGATTCATGTATCTTTCTATTACCTACATTAAATACATAGCATGTTAATTGAATCTGCTTGGACCAATGCCAAACACCTGTCCAACGTCCTCTGGGTGGCAGATGGCTATCATAGATCAGAACGATGAGCTATACATCAGCAGAGTGCACTTCTATAAAACAAGACATTGCTCCTTCCGTGCAAATGTTGCTCATCAGTACAATAAAATAGGTCCTATATGGAAGGGAAACCTATTGTTTGTTATCTGTAGCCCCATGAAACCAGCTAAAACATCATCAATAAGTCAATGTATGCACACACTACCATTAAATATGCATTCACCTGTATTGTGGATAAGGCTGCATCTTGATTTTCCAAGAGTATCAAGAGATTAACCATTCAAATCAATTTCTACCATTAACTTATTATGTAGTTAGATTGTTTATACCAAAGTATAATTAATTAATACATGTCTGTATCTGAAAAAAAGTAGAAAAACTGTCAAATGTAATGATGACATTGAACTCAGAAGATATCCAATGACTGAACAGCTGTAGCTGAGTTTATTATTCTGTAACGTTGGCTAATACGCCTTGTTTTCTAGCCGTGGTTTCTGTAGCTGATTTATTATTCTGTAACGTTGGCTAATACGCCTTGTTTTCTAGCCGTGGTTTCGTTTAGCTATCGACTATAGGGATGGTATTTACTATTTTGATACTGAACCTGGTATCGACATCAGAGTCAAAATTCAGACAAACTATAACAGGGCACACAGACACCAGCCACTGTAGCTGGTATTACAGGGCACACAGACACCAGCCACTGTAGCTGGTATAACAGGGTACACAGACACCAGCCACTGTATTGGTGCAACAGGGTACACAGACACCAGCCACTGTAGCTGGTATAACAGGGTACACAGACACCAGCCACTGTAGCTGGTATTACAGGGTACACAGACACCAGCCACTGTATTGGTGCAACAGGGTACACAGACACCAGCCACTGTAGCTGGTATAACAGGGTACACAGACACCAGCCACTGTAGCTGGTACAACAGGGCACACAGACACCAGACAGGGCTGGGTAATAGCTCATTTATAAATACCATCGGTAAGACCGAGGGCTCTGTCACCTTCGTATCCATCAGAGTCAGATAGATAGCAGGCCAAAAGCTGTCTCCGGGGACACCGTTCATCTGTCACCCCTCTAAATGACCTCTATCACAACTCAGGAACTGACCCTTACCCATCCCAGCACACTATTGTAAATCAACTGCAGGTACATTCCATGTTTCAAATGAAAATCCTCTCTCTCCACTAGTGAATGAAATCAGTCACATTTTAACATGAGTAGAGTGAAGCAGAGGTTTACAGGAGGATGTTGTTACTGCTGAGTGGATAGATAGGCCTCTTACTGAGCTCTCATTGACTGAGATGTTGCCATGGCTACCCGGGTTGACAGTGGGACTCACCATCAGCGGTTTCCATGACGCTGGAGTGGTTGTACCCCCTGGGGACCACCTTCACCGACGCCACCGGAGGTCTGTCTCTGTCCGCATGCAGCGAGTGTTCCAATAGGCCAGTCACGTCTGGGGGGGCGGAGTGGTTATCTGTGTGGAGGTCAGAAGTCAAAGGCTGCTGGGACTAGTTAGGGTCAAACACTCATGTGATTTACTTCTAAGGCCTATTATGGGATTACATTCACAGTCATTCAACACTTTAGTGCGCTCCTAAACACTATAGACCTGACAGGACTGGAACTAGCTGAGAACTTAATATTTAGAACTTCACAGTCAAATCTATCATTTCTCTCAAGGGTATTATTGAGTGTTGATAGACGGCATCTAACCTCTTCATGGTGAGGAACTGCAAAAACTGAAGCCTGTGTTCTAGACTAGATGGAACAGGATTAACTGAAGCCTGTGTTCTAGACTAGATGGAACAGGATTAACTGAAGCCAGTATTCTAGACTAGATGGAACAGGATTAACTGAAGCCAGTATTCTAGACTAGATGGAACAGGATTAACTGAAGCCAGTATTCTAGACTAGATGGAACAGGATTAACTGAAGCCAGTATTCTAGACTAGATGGAACAGGATTAACTGAAGCCAGTGTTCTAGACTAGATGGAACAGGATTAACTGAAGCCAGTATTCTAGACTAGATGGAACAGGATTAACTGAAGCCAGTATTCTAGACTAGATGGAACAGGATTAACTGAAGCCAGTGTACTGGACTAGATGGAACAGGATTAACTGAAGCCTGTGTTCTAGACTAGATGGAACAGGATTAACTGAAGCCAGTATTCTAGACTAGATGGAACAGGATTAACTGAAGCCAATATTCTAGACTAGATGGAACAGGATTAATTGAAGCCAGTGTACTGGACTAGATGGAAAAGGATTAACTGAAGCCTGTGTTCTAGACTAGGTGGAACAGGATTAACTGAAGCCAGTATTCTAGACTAGATGGAACAGGATTAACTGAAGCCAGAGTTCTGGACTAGATGGAACAGGATTAACTGAAGCCAGAGTTCTGGACTAGATGGAACAGGATTAACTGAAGCCAGAGTTCTGGACTAGATGGAACAGGATTAACTGAAGCCAGTGTACTGGACTAGATGGAACAGGATTAATTGAAGCCAGTGTACTGGACTAGATGGAACAGGATTAACTGAAGCCAGCATTCTAGACTAGATGGAACAGGATTAACTGAAGCCAGTATTCTAGACTAGATGGAACAGGATTAACTGAAGCCAGTGTACTGGACTAGATGGAACAGGATTAATTGAAGCCAGTGTACTGGACTAGATGGAACAGGATTAACTGAAGCCAGTATTCTAGACTAGATGGAACAGGATTAACTGAAGCCAATATTCTAGACTAGATGGAACAGGATTAACTGAAGCCAGTGTACTGGACTAGATGGAACAGGATTAACTGAAGCCTGTGTTCTAGACTAGATGGAACAGGATTAACTGAAGCCAGTATTCTAGACTAGATGGAACAGGATTAACTGAAGCCAATATTCTAGACTAGATGGAACAGGATTAATTGAAGCCAGTGTACTGGACTAGATGGAACAGGATTAACTGAAGCCTGTGTTCTAGACTAGGTGGAACAGGATTAACTGAAGCCAGTATTCTAGACTAGATGGAACAGGATTAACTGAAGCCAGAGTTCTGGACTAGATGGAACAGGATTAACTGAAGCCAGAGTTCTGGACTAGATGGAACAGGATTAACTGAAGCCAGTGTACTGGACTAGATGGAACAGGATTAATTGAAGCCAGTGTACTGGACTAGATGGAACAGGATTAACTGAAGCCAGTATTCTAGACTAGATGGAACAGGATTAACTGAAGCCAGTGTACTGGACTAGATGGAACAGGATTAACTGAAGCCTGTGTTCTAGACTAGGTGGAACAGGATTAACTGAAGCCAGTATTCTAGACTAGATGGAACAGGATTAACTGAAGCCAGAGTTCTGGACTAGATGGAACAGGATTAACTGAAGCCTGTGTTCTAGACTAGGTGGAACAGGATTAACTGAAGCCAGTATTCTAGACTAGATGGAACAGGATTAACTGAAGCCAGAGTTCTGGACTAGATGGAACAGGATTAACTGAAGCCAGTGTACTGGACTCGATGGTCATGTCTGACCATTTATTTTAAGGATTACCTCATTGGCAAAGTGGGCAGCTTTAGGCAGGAAATGCCAACAAACAGCGAGTCATCGTAGTCATATATATTTTTTAAACTAATGAATGAAAAGCTTTGGAAGTTACAGTTTTGTAAAGTTAGTGTGGGAGAGTTGGACAAATGATTGTTATCGATCAATTATGACAAATCTCCTGGCATTGACAACTTCGATGGAAAGCTGCTGAGGATGGTGGCTGACTATAGCCACTCCTATCTGTCATATCTTTAATCTGAGTCTAGAGGAAAGTCTTTGTCCTCATCCCTAGAGGGAAGCCAAAGTAATCCCGCTACCCAAGAGTGGTAAAGCAGCCTTTGCTGGTACTAACAGCAGACCTATCAGCTTGCTTCCAGCTCTTAGAAAAATGTTGGGAAAAATGGTGTTCGACCAAATACACTGCTATTTCTCTAAACAAATGAACAGACTTTCAGCATGCTTATAGAGAAGGGGACTCAACATGTACTGCACTGACACAAATGACTGATGATTGGTTGAACGAAATTGATAAGATTTTGGGAGCTGTACTGTTAGATTTCAGTACAGCCTGTGATATTATTGACCATAAACGGTTGTTGAGAAAACATATGTGTAATGGCTCTTCAACCTCTGCCATATCATGGATTGAGAGATACCTAATAGAACAGAGGGTTTTCTTCAATTTTAGCTTTTCTAATGTTAAACATGTAAAGTGTGGTGTACTGCAGGGCCGCTTTTTAGGCCCCGCTGTCTTTTCTATTTTTACCAATGACCTGCCACTGGCATTAAACAAAGCATGTGTCCATGTATGCTGATGATTCAACCATGTACGCATCAGCAGCCACAGTTAATGATGTCACTGAAACCCAGTTGCAGTCGGTTTTGGAATGGATGGCCATCTCCAAAACTGAACATGTCTAAAACTAAGAGCATTGCATTTGGTACAAATCAATCCTTAAGTTCTAGACCTCAGCTGAGACTAAATTACTTGGCGTTTCCTTAGATCAGCCTTTCTTAAAGTCGAGGACCTGTTAATGGTGGATCACGACATGTCTGAGTAAATGTATAATTATTTCGTTCATTAGTGGAATTGATTTGGCCAAGCGCAACTGCGCAACTCTCTGGTCAGTGCACACTCTGCTTAGAAGCTGTGCCTGTGCTCAGTTTGGCAGCAGCGCGAGTGTGAGAGATGCCTGTGTGCTTTGAGGTCTACCAGATATTTTTGGGGCAGTTTTATTGAAGATCACTCCGCGAACCACACACGGCAGCACTGCTGTTCACCAGCAGATGCAGCTGTCAGCCACTGACTTGTCATTCCCACTCGCCATCACTCACAGCTGTCAGCAAACGGACTCAAGGTAGCCACAAGTTTTGACTGAGCTCATACAGCGATCAGTTTCTCTCTTGGTTTCATACACACTGAGAATTAACAAGGAGCGTCCACAATGTGTGTTGTGCAGGGAAGTGTTCAACTATTCTGCCTGCGATAACGGAACCCTGACCTGTTCACCGGACGTGCTACCTTTCCCAGACCTGCTGTTTTCAACTCTCTAGAGACAGCAGGAGCGGTAGAGTGGCTCCAGTTTCAACTTCAACATCTTGGCCATGTTCTGTTATAATCTCCACCCGGCACAGCCAGAAGAGGACTGGCCACCCCACATAGCCTGGTTCCTCTCTAGGTTTCTTACTAGGTTTTTGCCTTTCTAGGGAGTTTTTCCTAGCCACTGTGCTTCTACACCTGCATTGCTTGCTGTTTGGGGTTTTAGGCTGGCTTTCTGTACAGCACTTTGAGATATCAGCTGATGTACGAAGGGCTATATAAATACATTTGATTTGATTTAGAGATACCCTGAATGATCGGCTATGAAAAGCCAACTGACATTTACTCCTAGGGTGCTGACCTGTTGCACCCTCGACAACCAATATGATTATTATTATTTTATCCTGCTGGTCATCTATGAACATTTGAAAATCTTGGCCAAGTTCTGTTATAATCTCCACCCGGCACAGCCAGAAGAGGACTGGCCACCCCTCATAGCCTGGTCCCTCTCTAGATTTCTTCCTCGGTTCTGGCCTTTCTAGGGAGTTTTTCCTATCCACCGAGGCGAGGAAACCCCCACCTTGCCCTTTTTGGGTTTTAGGCTGAGATTCTGTAC
Source organism: Oncorhynchus masou masou (assembly GCF_036934945.1). Classification (NCBI taxonomy): domain Eukaryota; kingdom Metazoa; phylum Chordata; class Actinopteri; order Salmoniformes; family Salmonidae; genus Oncorhynchus; species Oncorhynchus masou. The sequence goes on along the minus strand of NC_088221.1, from coordinate 52,628,676 downwards.
AGCACTTTGTGATATAAGCTGATGAAAGGGCTTTATAAATAAAATTTGATTGATTGAAGTGATTAGTAAGTAGTCTCTCAAAACGAACAAATTCAAACGAAACGTTCTGACCAAACATCCACACCATAACGGTAAACCCAGGAACTTCTTTCAGGAAACGAGTCAGCTAGCATGGCACTGTTGTCATTTTATAATAGGTAATGATGATAATTGTAAGCAGAAATAATGGAGCACCCTCTCTTAGTAGTCGATGTGAGTTTCTTTAATGCAATTCCCTGACACATCTAATAGCCAGCTGGATAGCAAACATTAGCCAAAGCAAGGTAGCTAGCTACGGATTGTGCAACCCTCAGTAACTGCACATCTCACTGTAGAAATGATCAGGCCTACTGCACATCTCACTGTAGAAATGATCAGGCCTACTACACATCCCACTGTAGAAATGATCAGGCCTACTACACATCCCACTGTAGAAATGATCAGGCCTACTGCACATCTTACTGTAGAAATGATCAGGCCTACTGCACATCTTACTGTAGAAATGATCAGGCCTACTGCACATCTTACTGTAGAAATGATCAGGCTTCCTGCACATCCCACTGTAGAAATAATGAGGCCTACTGCATGTCCCACTGTAGAAATGATCAGGCCTACTGCACATCTTACTGTAGAAATGATCAGGCCTAGTGCACATCTTACTGTAGAAATGATGAGGCCTACTGCACATCTTACTGTAGAAATGATGAGGCCTACTGCACATCTTACTGTAGAAATGATGAGGCCTACTGCACATCTTACTGTAGAAATGATCAGGCCTACTGCACATCTTACTGTAGAAATGATGAGGCCTACTGCACATCGTACTGTAGAAATGATGAGGCCTACTGCACATCTCACTGTAGAAATGATGAGGCCTACTGCACATCTCACTGTAGAAATGATGAGGCCTACTGCACATATCACTGTAGAAATTATCAGGCCTACTGCACGTTACTGTAGAAATGATCAGGCCTACTGCATATTTTACTATAGAAATTATCAGGACTACTGCATATTTTACTGTGGAAATGATCAGGCCTACTGCACATCTCACTGTAGAATTGATGAGGCCTAGTGCACATCTCACTGTAGAAATGATCAGGCCGATTGCACATCTCACTGTGGAAATTATGAGGCCTACTAAACATCTCACTGTAGAAATGATGAGGCCTACTGCACATCTCACTGTAGAAATGATGAGGCCTACTGCACATCTCACTGTAGAAATGATGAGGCCTACTGCACATTTTACTGTAGAAATGATGAGGCCTACTGCACATCTTACTGTAGAAATGATCAGGCCTACTGCACATCGTACTGTAGAAATGATGAGGCCTAATGCACATCTCACTGTAGAAATGATGAGGCCTACTGCACATCTCACTGTAGAAATGATGAGGCCTACTGCACATATCACTGTAGAAATGATGAGGCCTACTGCACGTTACTGTAGAAATGATCAGGCCTACTGCATATTTTACTGTGGAAATGATCAGGCCTACTGCACATCTCACTGTAGAAATGATGAGGCCTACTGCACGTTACTGTAGAAATGATCAGGCCTACTGCATATTTTACTGTGGAAATGATCAGGCCTACTGCACATCTCACTGTAGAATTGATGAGGCCTAGTGCACATCTCACTGTAGAAATGATCAGGCCGACTGCACATCTCACTGTGGAAATTATGAGGCCTACTGCACATCTCACTGTAGAAATGATGAGGCCGACTGCACATCTCACTAGAATTTATCAGGCCTCCTGCACATCTCGCTAGAAATTATCAGGCCTACTGCACATCTTACTGTAGAAATTCAGGCCTACTGCACATCTCACTGTAGAAATTATCAGGCCTACTGCACATCTCACTGTAGAAATGATCAGGCCTACTGCACATCTCACTGTAGAAATGATGAGGCCTACTGCACATCTCACTGTAGAAATGATCAGGACGACTGCACATCCCACTGTAGAAATGATCAGGCCTACTGCACATCTCACTAGAAATGATCAGGCCTCCTGCACATCTCACTAGAAATGATCAGGCCTCCTGCACATCTCACTGTAGAAATGATGAGGCCTCCTGCACATTTTACTGTAGAAATGATCATGTCTACTGCACATTTTACTGTAGAAATGATCAGGCCTACTGCACATTTTACTGTAGAAATGATCAGGCCTACTGCACATTTTACTGTAGAAATGATGAGGCCTACTGCACATCTCACTGTAGAAATGATCAGGCCTACTGCACATCTCACTGTAGAAATGATGAGGCCTACTACACATCTCACTGTAGAAATGATCCGGCCTACTGCACATCTCACTGTAGAAATGATGAGGCCTACTGCACATCTCACTGTAGAAATGATGAGGCCTACTGCACATCTCACTGTAGAAATGATGAGGCCTACTGCACATCTCACTGTAGAAATGATCAGGCCTACTGCACATCTCACTGTAGAAATGATCAGGCCGACTGCACATCCCACTGTAGAAATGATCAGGCCTACTGCACATCTCACTAGAAATGATCAGGCCTCCTGCACATCTCACTAGAAATGATGAGGCCTCCTGCACATCTCACTGTAGAAATGATGAGGCCTACTGCACATTTTACTGTAGAAATGATCATGCCTACTGCACATTTTACTGTAGAAATGATCAGGCCTACTGCACATTTTACTGTAGAAATGATCAGGCCTACTGCACATTTTACTGTAGAAATTATGAGGCCTACTGCACATCTCACTGTAGAAATGATCAGGCTTACTGCACATCTCACTGTAGAAATGATCAGGCCTAATGCACATCTCAATGTAGAAATGATGAGGCCTACTACACATCTCACTGTAGAAATGATCCGGCCTACTGCACATCTCACTGTAGAAATGATGAGGCCTACTGCACATCTCACTAGAAATGATCAGGCCTACTGCACAACTGTGAAATGAGGCCTACTGCACATCTCACTGTAGAAATGATGAGGCCTACTGCACATCTCACTGTAGAAATGATGAGGCCTACTGCACATCTCACTGTAGAAATGATCAGGCCTTCTGCACATCTCACTAGAAATGATCAGGCCTACTGCACATTTGACTGTGGAAATGACGAGGCCTACTGCACATCTCACTGCAGAAATGATCAGGCCTACTGCACATCTCACTGCAGAAATGATCAGGCCTACTGCACATTTGACTGTGGAAATGACGAGGCCTACTGCACATCTCACTGTAGAAATGACGAGGCCTACTGCACATCTCACTGTAGAAATGACGAGGCCTACTGCACATCTCACTAGAATTTATCAGGCCTCCTGCACATCTCACTAGAAATTATCAGGCCTCATGCACATCTCACTATAGAAATGATGAGGCCTACTGCACATTTTACTGTAGAAATGATCATGCCTACTGCACATTTTACTGTATAAATGATCAGGCCTACTGCACATTTTACTGTAGAAATGATCAGGCCTACTGCACATTTTACTGTAGAAATGACTGTAGAAATGATCCGGCCACTGCACATCTCACTAGAAATGATCAGGCCTACTGCACATCTCACTGTAGAAATGCACATTTCACTGTAGAAATGATCATGCCTACTGCACATTTTACTGTAGAAATGATCAGGCCTACTGCACACATTTTACTGTAGAAATGATCAGGCCTACTGCACATCTCACTGTAGAAATGATCCGGCCTACTGCACATCTCACTGTAGAAATGATCCGGCCTACTGCACATCTCACTGTAGAAATGATCCAGGCCTACTGCACATCTCACTAGAAATGATCAGGCCTACTGTACTGTAGAAATGAAATCACTGTAGAAATGATCAGGCCTACTGCACATCTCACTAGATCAGGCCTACTGCACATTTGACTGTGGAAATGACGAGGCCTACTGCACATCTCACTGTAGAAATGACGAGGCCTACTGCACATCTCACTGTAGAAATGACGAGGCCTACTGCACATCTCACTAGAATTTATCAGGCCTCCTGCACATCTCACTAGAAATTATCAGGCCTCATGCACATCTCACTATAGAAATGATGAGGCCTACTGCACATTTTACTGTAGAAATGATCATGCCTACTGCACATTTTACTGTATAAATGATCAGGCCTACTGCACATTTTACTGTAGAAATGATCAGGCCTACTGCACATTTTACTGTAGAAATGATCATGCCTACTGCACATTTTACTGTAGAAATGATCATGCCTACTGCACATTTTACTGTAGAAATGATCAGGCCTACTGCACATTTTACTGTAGAAATGATCAGGCCTACTGCACATCTCACTGTAGAAATGATCCGGCCTACTGCACATCTCACTGTAGAAATGATCAGGCCTACTGCACATCTCACTGTAGAAATGATCCGGCCTACTGCACATCTCACTGTAGAAATTATCAGGCCTTCTGCACATCTCACTAGAAATGATCAGGCCTACTGCACATTTGACTGTGGAAATTACGAGGCCTACTGCACATCTCACTGTAGAAATGATCCGGCCTACTGCACATCTCACTGTAGAAATGATCCGGCCTACTGCACATCTCACTGTAGGAATGATCAGGCCTACTGCACATTTTACTGTAGAAATGATCAGGCCTACTGCACATCTCACTGTAGAAATGATCAGGCCGACTGCACATCCCACTGTAGAAATGATCAGGCCTACTGCACATCTCACTAGAAATGATCAGGCCTCCTGCACATCTCACTAGAAATGATCAGGCCTCCTGCACATCTCACTAGAAATTATCAGGCCTCCTGCACATCTCACTGTAGAAATGATGAGGCCTACTGCACATTTTACTGTAGAAATGATCAGGCCTACTGCACATCTCACTGTAGAAATGATGAGGCCTACTGCACATCTCACTGTAGAAATGATCCGGCCTACTGCACATCTTACTGTAGAAATGATGAGGCCTACTACACATCTCACTGTAGAAATGATCCGGCCTACTGCACATCTCACTGTAGAAATGATGAGGCCTACTGCACATCTCACTGTAGAAATGATCCGGCCTACTGCACATCTCACTGTAGAAATGATGAGGCCTACTGCACATCTCACTGTAGAAATGATCCGGCCTACTGCACATCTCACTGTAGAAATTATCAGGCCTTCTGCACATCTCACTAGAAATGATCAGGCCTACTGCACATTTGACTGTGGAAATTACGAGGCCTACTGCACATCTCACTGCAGAAATTATGAGGCCTACTGCACATCTCACTGTAGAAATGATCCGGCCTACTGCACATCTCACTGTAGAAATTATCAGGCCTTCTGCACATCTCACTAGAAATGATCAGGCCTACTGCACATTTGACTGGAAATTACGAGGCCTACTGCACATTTGACTGGAAATTACGAGGCCTACTGCACATCTCACTGCAGAAATGATCAGGCCTACTGCACATTTGACTGTGGAAATAACGAGGCCTACTGCACATCTCACTGTAGAAATGATCCGGCCTACTGCACATCTCACTGTAGAAATGATCCGGCCTACTGCACATCTCACTGTAGAAATTATCAGGCCTTCTGCACATCTCACTAGAAATGATCAGGCCTACTGCACATTTGACTGTGGAAATTACGAGGCCTACTGCACATCTCACTGCAGAAATGATCCGGCCTACTGCACATCTCACTGTAGAAATTATCAGGCCTTCTGCACATCTCACTAGAAATAATCAGGCCTACTGCACATTTGACTGGAAATTACGAGGCCTACTGCACATCTCACTGCAGAAATGATCAGGCCTACTGCACATTTGACTGTGGAAATAACGAGGCCTACTGCACATCTCACTGTAGAAATGATCCGGCCTACTGCACATCTCACTGTAGAAATGATCCGGCCTACTGCACATCTCACTGTAGAAATTATCAGGCCTTCTGCACATCTCACTAGAAATGATCAGGCCTACTGCACATTTGACTGTGGAAATTACGAGGCCTACTGCACATCTCACTGCAGAAATGATCAGGCCTACTGCACATTTGACTGTGGAAATGACGAGGCCTACTGCACATTTCACTGTAGAAATGATCAGGCCTACTGCACATCTCACTGTAGAAATGATCAGGCCTACTGCACATCTCACTAGAACGTACTGTTGAAAGTAAATCAAGGTTGGAACTGTTGTTGTTAAAACACGAGTAATAATTTTTATTATGGAATAAACGGGATGAAGCTTTTGAAGGCAAACACACACACAGTTCTGGGTAGCTCATCTTCAGCAGGAAGTGGTCTCCTGCCTGACTGAGAAAGCAGTAGACGTTCTGGTCCAGTTTGGCACCACACACCCATGTGAGTCAGCATTCTCAACTTAAAAAACAAGTACAGAAACAGACTCCATGCTGAGCATGACCTCAGGGTTGCACTGCCAAAACCTAAACCCAGAATAGACATGTTTGTTGAAAACTTCAACCAGCCACAGACCTCTCATCAGGACTTTGTGTGTTTTCTGGTCTACATCTGTGTGATGTGATCAATCAGTTTATTCCAGTTCAGAATAAAAACTGATTTATTGTATTTGAACAGCAACAGTTCCAACCTTGACAGATATGAGTGTTTTAATGGGGGAAAAATAAACACAAATAGATATTTATTTGCTTATTTCATCAATTCAAATGTTTATTGGTCACATACACATGGTTAGCAGATGTTAATGCGAGTGTAGTGAAATGCGAGTCTAGTTCTGACCATGCAGTAATATCTACAAGTAATCTAACAATTTAACAACAACTACCACACACACACACACACACACACACACACACACACACACACACACACACACACACACGTACGTGTAAAGGAATGAATAAGAATATGTACATATAAATATATGGATGAGCGATGGCCGAACAGCATATGCAGTAGATGGTATAGATTACAGTATATAGATATGAGATGAGTAATGTAGGGTATGTAAACATGATATAAAGTGGCATTGTTTAAAGTGGCTAGTGATACATTTATTACATCCAATTCTTAATTATTAAAGTGGCTAGAGATTTGAGCCAGTGTGTTGGCAGCAGCCACTCAATGTTAGTGGTGGCTGTTTAACTGTCTGATGGCCTTGAGATAGAAGCTGTTTTTCAGTCTCTCGGTCCCAGCTTTGATGCACCTGTACTGACCTCGCCTTCTGGATGATAGTGGTGTGAACAGGCAGTGGCTCGGGTGGTTGTTGTCCTTGATGACCTTTTGGCCTTCCTGTAACCTCTGGAGAGCCTTGTGGTTGTGGGTGGTGCAGTTGCATAATAGCCCACCACTGTTATGTCGTCTTCAAACTTGATGATTGAGTTGGAGGCACGCATAGTCACGCAGTCATGGGTGAACAGGGAGTACAGGAGGGGGTTGAGAACACACCCTTGTGGGGCCCCGGTATAAGGATCAGCGGAGTGGGTATATTGTTTTTTAAATTTCACCACCAGGCCCTTTAGGAAGTCCAGGACCCAATTGCACAGGGTGGGGTTGAGACTTAGGGCCTCCAGCTTGATGACGAATTTGGAGGGCACTATGGTGTTGAATGCTGAGCTGTCGTTAATTAACAGCATTCTTCCATAGGTATTCCTCTTGTCCAGACGGGATAGGGCAGTGTGATGGCGATTGCATCGTCTGTGGACCTATTTGGGCGGTAAGCAAATTGGAGTGGGTCTAGGGTGTCAGGTAGGGTGGAGGTGATATGATCCTTGACTAGTCTCTCAAAGCACTTCATGATGACAGAGGTGAGTGCTACGGGGCGATAGTCATTTAGTTGGGTTACCTTTGAATTATTGGGTACAGGAACAATGGTGGCCCTCTTGAAGGGAACAGCAGACTGGGATAAGGATTGATTGAATATGTCCGTAAAAACACCAGCCAGCTGGTCTGCACGTGCTCTGAGGACGTGGCTGGGGATGCCATCTGGGCCAGCAGCCTTGCAAGGGTTAACACGTTTAAATGTTTTACTCACATTAGCCACAGAGAAGGAGAGCCCACCTACATCTGTCTGTGGGCTAATTATTTGGCATAAATAGCAGCATGCCTCAACAGTTTGATAAAATGTGCAAAACACACATGAACACTTAATTACAATATTGGTGCGAATATGTTCATGATTGGACCGAGCGGTCGCATCTACACTTCGGTCCGCAGGTAGTATAACTTTTCATTACATTTCATTATAGTACAACGGTTTGATTTGTCTAATCTTAGCAATTTCTTCTTAGCTAGCTACATAGCCGTATTTGTATCAAAGATAATTGCATAATTATCGTATTTCGTCGTCCTAACGTAGTCTACACTGCTATCTGCCCAGCAGCTAGCTAACGTCCACCAGCACTGTAGAAACTATTACACTCAACTGATCGACTCGATTAGTGTAGTGTTAGCTAGCTACATAGTTGTCTTTGCTGTCTTCGTATCCAGATAATTGTGTAGTTTAGAGTGTGTAGACTTAGAGTGATTATCTTAATTTACCGAGGTTAGCTAGCCAGCTATTTGTCGTCCTTAACGTAGGAGATACTGCTAGCTAGCTAGCCAACAGCTAGCCAACGTCTACCGAATAGAACTTCAACAACCCGGTCAACATTCCGCTCGCTCCACAGGTAGTATCACATTTTCATTTCACTTCATTACAGTACAACGGTTTGATTTGTTTGATCGTAGCTAGCTAGCTACATAGCCGTCTTTGTATCTAAGACAATTGTGTAGTCTAGAGTGATTTTCTAGGTTAGCTAGCCAGCTATTGTCGTTCTTTTAACGTAACGTAACGTAATCAACACTGCTAGCTAGCCAGCTAGCCCCCGAATAGCAGCACTGTAGAAACTATTACACTCGACGGAACGACTTGATTAGTGTAGTGTCAACAACGCAGCCACTGCCAGCTAGCCTACAAAGTCAACAACGCAGCCACTGCCAGCTAGCCTACTCCAGCAGTACTGTATCATTTCAATCATTTTAGTCAATAAGATTCTTGCTACATAAGCTTAACTTTCTGAACATTCAAGACGTGTAGTCCACTTGTCATTCCAATCTCCTTTGCATTAGCGTAGCCTCTTCTGTAGCCTGTCAACTATGTGTCTATCTATCCCTGTTCTCTCCTCACTGCACAGACCATACAAACGCTCCACACCGCGTGGCCGCGGCCACCCTAATCTGGTGGTCCCAGCGCGCACGACCCACGTGGAGTTCCAGGTCTCCGGTAGCCTCTGGAACTGCCGATCTGCGGCCAACAAGGCAGAGTTCATCTCAGCCTATGCCTCCCTCCAGTCCCTCGACTTCTTGGCACTGACGGAAACATGGATCACCACAGATAACACTGCTACTCCTACTGCTCTCTCTTCGTCCGCCCACGTGTTCTCGCACACCCCGAGAGCTTCTGGTCAGCGGGGTGGTGGCACCGGGATCCTCATCTCTCCCAAGTGGTCATTCTCTCTTTCTCCCCTTACCCATCTGTCTATCGCCTCCTTTGAATTCCATGCTGTCACAGTTACCAGCCCTTTCAAGCTTAACATCCTTATCATTTATCGCCCTCCAGGTTCCCTCGGAGAGTTCATCAATGAGCTTGATGCCTTGATAAGCTCCTTTCCTGAGGACGGCTCACCTCTCACAGTCCTGGGCGACTTTAACCTCCCCACGTCTACCTTTGACTCATTCCTCTCTGCCTCCTTCTTTCCACTCCTCTCCTCTTTTGACCTCACCCTCTCACCTTCCCCCTACTCACAAGGCAGGCAATACGCTCGACCTCATCTTTACTAGATGCTGTTCTTCCACTAACCTCATTGCAACTCCCCTCCAAGTCTCTGACCACTACCTTGTATCCTTTTCCCTCTCGCTCTCATCCAACACTTCCCACACTGCCCCTACTCGGATGGTACCGCGCCGTCCCAACCTTCGCTCTCTCTCCCCGCTACTCTCTCCTCTTCCATCCTATCATCTCTTCCCTCTGCTCATACCTTCTCCAACCTATCTCCTGATTCTGCCTCCTCAACCCTCCTCTCTTACCTTTCTGCATCCTTTGACTCTCTATGTCCCCTATCCTCCAGGCCGGCTCGGTCCTCCCCTCCCGCTCCGTGGCTCGACGACTCATTGCGAGCTCACAGAACAGGGCTCCGGGCAGCCGAGCGGAAATGGAGGAAAACTCGCCCTGCGGACCTGGCATCCTTTCACTCCCTCCTCTCTACATTTTCCTCCTCTGTCTCTGCTGCTAAAGCCACTTTCTACCACTCTAAATTCCAAGCATCTGCCTCTAACCCTAGGAAGCTCTTTGCCACCTTCTCCTCCCTCCTGAATCCTCCTCCCCCTCCCCCCTCCTCCCTCTCTGCAGATGACTTCGTCAACCATTTTGAAAAGAAGGTCGACGACATCCGATCCTCGTTTGCTAAGTCAAACGACACCGCTGGTTCTGCTCACACTGCCCTACCCTGTGCTCTGACCTCTTTCTCCCCTCTCTCTCCAGATGAAATCTCGCTTCTTGTGACGGCCGGCCGCCCAACAACTTGCCCGCTTGACCCTATCCCCTCCTCTCTTCTCCAGACCATTTCCGGAGACCTTCTCCCTTACCTCACCTCGCTCATCAACTCATCCCTGACCGCTGGCTACGTCCCTTCCGTCTTCAAGAGAGCGAGAGTTGCACCCCTTCTGAAAAAACCTACACTCGATCCCTCCGATGTCAACAACTACAGACCAGTATCCCTTCTTTCTTTTCTCTCCAAAACTCTTGAACGTGCAGTCCTTGGCCAGCTCTCCCGCTATCTCTCTCAGAATGACCTTCTTGATCCAAATCAGTCAGGTTTCAAGACTAGTCATTCAACTGAGACTGCTCTTCTCTGTATCACGGAGGCGCTCCGCACTGCTAAAGCTAACTCTCTCTCCTCTGCTCTCATCCTTCTAGACCTATCGGCTGCCTTCGATACTGTGAACCATCAGATCCTCCTCTCCACCCTCTACGAGTTGAGCATCTCCGGCGCGGCCCACGCTTGGATTGCGTCCTACCTGACAGGTCGCTCCTACCAGGTGGCGTGGCGAGAATCTGTCTCCTCGCCACGCGCTCTCACCACTGGTGTCCCCCAGGGCTCTGTTCTAGGCCCTCTCCTATTCTCGCTATACACCAAGTCACTTGGCTCTGTCATAACCTCACATGGTCTCTCCTATCATTGCTATGCAGACGACACACAATTAATCTTCTCCTTTCCCCCTTCTGATGACCAGGTGGCGAATCGCATCTCTGCATGTCTGGCAGACATATCAGTGTGGATGACGGATCACCACCTCAAGCTGAACCTCGGCAAGACGGAGCTGCTCTTCCTCCCGGGGAAGGACTGCCCGTTCCATGATCTCGCCATCACGGTTGACAACTCCATTGTGTCCTCCTCCCAGAGCGCTAAGAACCTTGGCGTGATCCTGGACAACACCCTGTCGTTCTCAACTTACATCAAGGCGGTGGCCCGTTCCTGTAGGTTCATGCTCTACAACATCCGCAGAGTACGACCCTGCCTCACACAGGAAGCGGCGCAGGTCCTAATCCAAGCACTTGTCATCTCCTGTCTGGATTACTGCAACTCGCTGTTGGCTGGGCTCCCTGCCTGTGCCATTAAACCCCTACAACTCATCCAGAACGCCGCAGCCCGTCTGGTGTTCAACCTTCCCAAGTTCTCTCACGTCACCCCGCTCCTCCGCTCTCTCCACTGGCTTCCAGTTGAAGCTCGCATCCGCTACAAGACCATGGTGCTTGCCTACGGAGCTGTGAGGGGAATGGCACCGCAGTACCTCCAGGCTCTGATCAGGCCCTACACCCAAACAAGGGCACTGCGTTCATCCACCTCTGTCCTGCTCGCCTCCTTACCACTGAGGAAGTACAGTTCCCGCTCAGCCCAGTCAAAACTGTTCGCTGCTCTGGCCCCCCAATGGTGGAACAAACTCCCTCACGACGCCAGGACAGCGGAGTCAATCACCACCTTCCGGAGACACCTGAAACCCCACCTCTTTAAGGAATACCTAGGATAGGATAAAGTAATCCTTCTCACCCCCCCTTAAATGATTTAGATGCACTATTGTAAAGTGGCTGTTCCACTGGATGTCATAAGGTGAATTCACCAATTTGTAAGTCGCTCTGGATAAGAGCGTCTGCCAAATGACTTAAATGTAAAAAATGTAAAATAAAAACAGAACGGAATATAATTGGATAAATTAGAAAAAATATGAGTTGAGATGCAGTCACCACTCGTGTGTGGATCACTATTTCTAAAATGAACAGCTCCGGGTGCTGAAAGTTGAGTAGGCTAATTTACTAAGATGAGCACTAAGAAATAAGAGCTAGTCTAAACTGTTTGACAATTATGTTATCAATATATAGCCATTTCCTACAAATACTGTCACCATGCACTCCTTAAATAAGCCTACCTCCAAGGTCTCATGTCTGGGGTGGAAAATCTGAACGTACCATGCATGGATTCATAATGAAATCTCATATTGAATTATTTGCAAACAGTTTCGTTGCTAACAAGACACACTAGTTTGGCATTGGAGAAATACGGTAAGATTCAAGTATTTTAATAGGTAGGTAGGACTATCAGTAGAGACATTGATATCAGAGTAGGTAGGACTATCAGGACTAGGACTATCAGGACTATCAGAGTAGGTAGGAGTAGGTAGGACTATCAATAGAGACATTGGTGATTTTACCCACTGTAATCAGATCGAATTGATTATCCCACTAAAGTCATTTAATAAATTAATTGGGAAGCTAGTAGGTTATTTATGTTCTGGTCCTGCCAATTAGCAACAAGCTCAGGAACACATTGGCTGGAGGTCCTACCTAGCAGCCAATCCCTGTTGTTATCATTCAGCTCATCCAGAAGGATGTGGACATAGTGCAATACTTGAACAACTGAAATTATATTGGTCTCTCACCAGTAGATATATAGCCTTACAACACGTCTGTCAAACTGGACAGTTGTTTCACTACGTGTGGCTAATTCCAGCTATTATCTATTCATTCCTAGAGGTCTGTACTCAGCAGCCAGCTATTATCTACAGTGGGGCAAAAAAGTATTTAGTCAGCCACCAATTGTGCAAGTTCTCCCACTTAAAAAGATGAGGCCTGTAATTTTCATCATAGGTACACTTCGACTATGACAGACAAAATGAAAAATGAAAAACAAACAGAAAATCACATTGTAAGATTTTTTAATGAATTTATTTGCAAATTATGGTGAAAAAAAAGTATTTGGTCACCTACAAACAAGCAAGATTTCTGGCTCTAACAGACCTGTTCTTTAAGAGGCTCCTCTGTCCTCCACTCGTTACCTGTATTAATGGCACCTGTTTGAACTTGTTATCAGTATAAAAGACACCTGTCCACAACCTCAAACAGTCACACTCCAAACTCCACTATGGCCAAGACCAAAGAGCTGTCAAACACCAGAAACAAAATTGTAGACCTGCACCAGGCTGGGAAGACTGAATCTGCAATAGGTAAGCAGCTTGGTTTGAAGAAATCAACTGTGGGAGCAATTATTAGGAAATGGAAGACATACAAGACCACTGATTATCTCCCTCGATCTGGGGCTCCACACAAGATCTTACCCCGTGGGGTCAAAATTATCACAAGAACGGTGAGCAAAAATCCCAGAACCACACGGGGGAACCTAGTGAATGACCTGCAGAGAGCTGGGACCAAAGTAACAAAGCCTACCATCAGTAACACACTACGCCGCCAGGGACTCAAATCCTGCAGTGCCAGACGTGTCCCCCTGCTTAAGCCAGTACATGTCCAGGCCCGTCTGAAGTTTGCTAGAGAGCATTTGGATGATTCAGAAGAAGATTGGGAGAATGTCATATGGTCAGATGAAACCAAAATATAACTTTTTGGTAAAAACTCAACTCGTCGTGTTTGGAGGACAAAGAATGCTGAGCTGCATCCAAAGAACACCATACATACTGTGAAGCATGGGGGTGGAAACATCATGCTTTGGGGCTGTTTTTCTGCAAAGGGAAAACCTCCTTCCATCAGCAAGGGCATTGAAGATGAAACGTGGCTGGGTCTTTCAGCATGACAATGATCCCAAACACACCGCCCGGGCAACGAAGGAGTGGCTTCGTAAGAAGCATTTCAAGGTCCTGGAGTGGCCTAGCCAGTCTCCAGATCTCAACCCATAGAAAATCTTTGGAGGGAGTTGAACGTCCGTGTTGCCAAGCAACAGCCCCAAAACATCACTGCTCTGGAGGAGATCTGCATGGAGGAATGGGCCAAAATACCAGCAACAGTGTGTGACAACCTTGTGAAGACTTACAGAAAATGTTTGACCTCTGTCATTGCCAACAAAGGGTATATAACAAAGTATTGAGATACTTAATTTCCACCATAATTTGCAAATACATTTATTTAAAATCCTACAATGTGATTTTCTGGATTTTTTTTCTCATTTTGTCTGTCATTGTTGAAGTGTAGCTATGATGAAAATTACAGGCCTCTCATCTTTTTAAGTGGGAGAACTTGCAAATTGGTGGCTGACTAAATACTTTTTTGCCCCACTGTGTATGTTCCTAGAAGTCTGTACACGTGAACAACAGCTGCACACCAACAACAGCCAGGGCCTAAAATGTTATTTTTGGTACACCAGGCACTGTGGCAGGTAGATTTTTAAAAATCTACCAGATACTCAGATTTTTTACCAGACAAAATAATTTCTCCCCATAATTACATTAAAAATAAAAAATAAAATAAAAAAAAGATGACCAAGCTTTGTATTAGCAAGAAGTAATGTGGTATATTGATCAATTAATTTCATTTTTTGTGCCTTCAGTCTTTTAACAAAAATATTATAGACAAAATGTTCACCTGCCCCTTTAAGGGTGGGGCATTTACCATGGTAACGAGGCATCGAGTCCTGTCACTTGTCTGTGTCTCTCTAGCTGTGTTTCAATACTCATAATAACCGCCTTAACCTCACTATTTGCGACGTGAATTGAGTAAATAGTAGGCTTATTGGTCATAGTATGGATATAGTTAGTATGCCAAAAGTTCCTGATGTCGTACTACATTCGCCAAAATACGAAGTATACAAGCAGTGGAAACTATTTCCATGCTTTCTGGGCCCATAATGCAAATCTTCAGTAAATGGGTGTGGCTTCATAACTTTAGAGATTGGAAGAAAATGACTAAATAGGCAGCCTTAGTCGGACGAGAGCAGATACAAATGTATTGCTTCAACTAACTATGACAAATGTTAAGAAAATGTTGAGCAATATAATAAAGTAATGACTTCTCAAATAAGTTTGGTTTAGACATTACTTAATGAGCGGCCGGCCGTGGGTTTAACCAGAGCCAAGGTGGTTTCATTTTCTACAGTGTCTCTGGTTGAACTAAGAGCTTTGTATCTATGTCGAGGAGGGGTTTAGTAGAGGAGGAGGACTTGGAAGACCAGTATGTACTGGGTGGCAGAAGACAGGGAGAGGCAGGGTGACAACAGGGGAAGACCCTCACTGGGGAAGAGGTCAGTGATTGAGGAGGGGGAGCCAAGAGAGGTCAGGCTCTGAACCACATAATAGCCAACATTGTAAACCTCTAGCAGTATACAATCTGATTGAAATACAGGTTGTGATAACTTCTCTGTCCGAGTCTGTGTAGTTACAATAAATGTGAATGACCTGAAATCATTTCTCTCTCTCCACCCCTCTTTCTATTCAGGACCACTGGTATTAATATGTGGTGGTGAAGTTGGCCCTCCTCTAGATACACGAGCAGGGCAGGTCACCATGGCCCTCCTCTAGACACAGGAGCAAGTCACCATGGCCCTCCTCTAGACACAGGAGCAAGTCACCATGGCCCTCCTCTAGACACAGGAGCAAGTCACCATGGCCCTCCTCTAGACACAGGAGCAAGTCACCATGGCCCTCCTCTAGACACAGGAGCAAGTCACCATGGCCCTCCTCTAGACACAGGAGCAAGTCACCATGGCCCTCCTCTAGACACAGGAGCAAGTCTAGACAAAGGAGCAAGTCACCTTGGCCCACCTCTAGACACAGGAGCACGTCACCTTGGCCCTCCTCTAGACACAGGAGCACGTCACCTTGGCCCTCCTCTAGACACAGGAGCAAGTCACCATGGCCCTCCTCTAGACACAGGAGCAAGTCACCATGGCCCTCCTCTAGACACAGGAGCAAGTCACCTTGGCCCTCTCGATACAGTATTATGGTGACTTTCTGCAAGTAACCATGACATCTACCAATCACCCCCATAACTTAATCATTAGTGGTTCCTCAAAAAAAAGTAGTTAAATGAATCAATGTTATATTCCATCTATCCCACAGTGCATTTGGAAAGAATTCAGACCCCTTGACTTTTTCCATAGTTTATGTTACAGCCTTATTATAAACATATTTTTCCTTCGCCATTATGGGGTATTGTATGTAGATTGATGAAAAAAAAATGTTTTTTAGAAACATTTACATAAGTATTCAGACCCTTTACTCAGTTCTTTGTTGAAGCACCTTTGGCAGTGATTACAGCCTTGAGTCTTCTTTTGGTTATGACGCTACAAGCTTGGCACACCTGTATTTGGGGAGTTTCTTCCATTATTCTCTACAGATCCTCTCAAGATCTGTCAGGTTCGATGGGGAGCCTCGCTGCACAGCTATTTTCAGGTCTCTCCAGAGACGTTCATGAGACAAATATCCGCCCGTGTCTGTGGCAGAGTAGAGGAAGTACAGGACATTCCTATGGAGTGTTGGTGTCGGACGTGGGAGTAACCCATGTAAGGCCTCGCCAGGGTATCCCTAATACCAAGGCCATAGTCTTCACAGGGACAGGAAATAGAGGAATACATGTGACGGAGGCAGATGAATGCCTATGAATTAAGAACATGGGTGATGTATCATTCTCTAATGAGTCTCACTCCACTGTGTAGAGTTTTACAGGGAATCTTGCGTAGTGTGAGAAAGACAGTGGTCTGCGCAGAGTGGAAGGAAAAGCTCAACATGGAGGACTCTAGGATGGTGATCATAAGCATCGCTGAAATAGTCTTATCATTTCAGACTTTAATAGCCACATATGGAGAAGGTTTTACTGATGAGGGAACAACAATTGAGGGGGTTGCCACAGACCCATGTATACAAGGAAGCTGTATTCCCAGAGAAAACGCTTGCAGTAGCAGCCCATCTGTTGCCGAGGACGATCAAGAAGCATGTGACCCAGAGATATGTAGAACTGGACACTCCCTCAACTCCAACTCTCTCTCCTCCATATCAAAGGGCAGATAATCCATTACCTCCCAGAGAACTGGGACCAAGACACGGTTAACAGGGATTTGTTGAGGGATTGTGGAAAAACAACCCTTAGTTCCTAAAACCTGTCACACACAGGGTTTTCACAGGGGGGTGGGGGATGGGAAGGCAGTGGGATGAGAGATGTGATCCAGATCTGAGTAATGGTAATTATTACCCCACCAGTCCCTACTGTAGCACAACATAGCGAGGCAATAGATAAGCTGGTCAGGAAAACATTAGGAGAAGACTGGGAAAATGAGAATATCTCACAAACTCAATCATAGATCTAACGGTAAAGCAGGCGATGAAAGCCACTTACCAAGTTAAAGTTGTAACAATACTTACTGCTGTTACCTTGGGAGTAATAACAAGAGAGACTTAAGGTTGTGAGAGGTGCTGTAGGAACAGCATGGTATTGGACTATCCGAATAAGGTGGATGTTGGAATATGCAGCATGGGCAGTGATGGCAGTTACGGAGGAGTTCCGGTGGCATTGTGAGGATTCCATATAGTAAAAGCTTTGTTGAAACGTATCTATAGTGCAGATCTTCCACAAGAGCTGGTGAAATTGATTCAGGCTACGGCTCACGTCTTTAGGGTAGCTTTAGGAGGTGAACGCAGTGAGGAGGACTTGGCTGAAAAACATCTCGTGATCCTGTAAGCCCTTGATGGAAGACTGAGGAAAAACATAATGGGAACATTTAGAGCCCTACTTTTTGTGGACCTTAGCAGAAAAACATATAAGTGGGCATAGGGTTCAGGGGTAGCAGGAGATTGTGTCGGTCGGGTCCCTCAAGCTGTGGTCAGAGATTTAGTTTATAAATGTATCTACATAGATGCTTATGATAATGAGTAGAGAAAAGGATTGTTTTAACTATTAGTATTTTCTATTAGTTTTAACTATATAGTATTTTCTATTTTAAGTTTGTTTCTATCACTCTCAGTTCTGGAGAAAACCAAAGAATTAGGTCTACAGCCGGTAGTTGAAAGATTGTTTAGTGATATTAAACAATAATAAGTGTTTATGGTTTAATAGGGGGGACTGATGGATTATGTTCAAATGTAACATGTTTCAAATTTGTTTGTATCCTGTTTAGTGAATGATTACTGTGAGTATTAATGGAGTTTAGGTCATGAAACTGTGTGCATCCTAATTTAGAAAGGTTGACCTAATCAGAGAAGAGGAAATTGTCTAGCATCAGACAGCAGGGTCAGGCCCAGAAGATGGCGGGGTGTGATTCTGACATCTGGCTAAACGAAGAGAGGTGCATGGACATTCCACAGGGGAAAGGGGGGTCAGTGGAGTCATAAAATGTATAGCTGGGGAGGTTTGAGGTGTACTGTGAGTATTAAGGGAAGAGTATAACATGTTTGTGATCTTTCCTAAATGGATGCACTCAGCTGACTATCCTTGTTATTAAACACTTGAAACTTCTCTTGCGCTTTTGGTCTCAATTCCTTATTGAAAAGAGGTTATAAAAGCATTTTCCGTTTTAACAAAATGATGGAGGCCACTGTGTTCGTGGAGGCCACTGTGTTCGTGGAGGCCACTGTGTTCGTGGAGGCCACTGTGTTCGTGGAGGCCACTGTGTTCTTGGGGACCTTCAATGCTGCAGAAATGTTTTGGTACCTTTCCTCAGATCTGTGCCGACACAATCTTGTCTCTGAGCTCTACGGACAATTCCTTCGACCTCATGGTTTGGTTTATGCTCTGACATGCACTGTCAACTGTGAGACATTATAAAGACAGGTGTGTGCCTTTCCAAATCATGTTCAATCAATTGAATTTACCACAGGTGGACTACAATCAAGTTGTACTAACATCAAGGATGATCATTGGAAACAGGATGCACCTGAGCTCAATTTCAATTCTCATAGCAAAGGGTCTGAATACTTATGTAAATAAGTTATTTCTGTTCTAAAAACCAGTTTTCGCTTTGTCATTATGGGATATTGCGTGTAGATTGATGAGGAAGAGAACTATTTAATCCATTTTAGAATAAGGCTGTAATATAACAAAATGTGGAAAAAGTCAAAGGGTCTAACTAATTTCCCGAATGCACTGTGTCTACAGTAGTTGGATGTCCTCAGGGTTTTAGGGCCTTGCTGTGTGGTGAACAAGCCTAAAAGGACCGAGTCAGAATGAATGGGGTATCTGGGTGTAGTTAGGTGTGGTTAGGTAAAGATGTTTTACCTATCTGGGTGTATGCCATGAGGTCAGCCAGCACGGCGACGGTAGCGTGGACACTCCCTCCAGGATGGGATGAGGTGGAGGATGCAGAGGAGGAGGTGGAGGAGCCCTGGATGACTCTGTTAAACCAGTGTTCTACGTTCGGCGCCGGGTGGTTCTGGTACGGCGTGGAGGACACCATCCGGCCCGCACGACGCAGTGAACCCTCGTCTTCTGATGCCGAGGACGTGTCTGTGAGGTCAGAGGTCAAAACAGGCAGGGAGGCAGGTTCACAGCAGACAGAGACAGGAAGTACCACTGTGCGTTCCAAATGGCACCCTATTCCCTACTTGTGAACTGGGCCCATAGGATTATTTTATTATTATGCAACCAACTCATGCCTTGGAAGGGTGGAGACTAGGGGACGAGACAGACTCTAGGCTGAAACCCGTAGGGCAGGGATCATCAACTAGATTAAGCCACGGGTGGATTCTTTCTTGAGCGGATGTTCGGGGGCCCGTACATGCTTACAAATCATTTGTAGACTGCAAATTGACTGCAAGAAGCCTCAACGGATATAATATTTGACCAAAACATAATAATTTCAAACTTTGCTTACATTTGTATATCAATATAATTTATTTAAAGCCCTTTTTACATCAGCAGTTGCCACAAACTGCTATACAGAAACTCATCCTAAAACACCAATCAGCAAGAAATGCAGATGTAGAAGCATGGTGGCTAGGAAAAACTCCCTAGAAAGGCAGGACCTTGAAAGAAACTAGGCTCTGTGTCGGAGGAGGAAACAGAGGATCACATATATCTATCAATATATTATGCATGGGAATAATGTATAGAGGCCATACCGTATAAAAACGAATCACGACAGGACGTTTCGGGAATCATTTTATAAATGCAGACAGATCATTTGTTAATGATGGTGGGATCTTTTTTTGTCTGTACAATTAATTACACGAGAAATGGCGGTGGGAAACACCTTCATGTGCAAAAATGTATATAACAAGTAAACTTGCAGTCACGTGATATGGTGTGTGGTCCTCCCACTACGACTCGGGAAAGCATGCAGTTTATTAGGCTACAGATTCAAAACAGTGGGAAAAGGTATTCCCACACCTTGACTTATTCCACATACAGCCGGAATTCAAAAATAGAGTTTGTTTAAATGTATCACCCAACTACACACAATAACCTTCAATGACAAAAGTGAAAACATGTTTTTATTGAAAATGAAATGCATGAATCTCATCTTTATAAGTATTCACACCCCTGAGTCAATACCTTAAAACGTTGATGACGTTTACATACCCTACATTATTCATCTCATATGTATACGTATATACTGTACTCTATATCATCTACATGTAATACATGTATCACTAGCCACTTTAACTATGCCACTTTGTTTACATACTCATCTCATATGTATATACTGTACTCAATACCATCTACTGTATCTTGCCTATGCCACTCTGTACCATCACTCATTCATATATCTTTATGTACATATTCTTTATCCCCTTACACTTGTGTCTATAAGGTAGTAGTTTTGGAATTGTTAGCTAGATTACTTGTTGGTTATTACTGCATTGTCAGACTAGAAGCACAAGCATTTCGCTACACTCGCATTAACATCTGCTAACCATGTGTATGTGACAAATAACATAAGATTTGATTTTTGATTTTACCTTAAAGCGTCGATGACAGCTGTGAGTCTTTCTGAGTAAGTCTAAGAGCTTTGCACACCTGGACAGTACAATCATTTCCCCATTATTATTTTTGTAATCCATTAAGCACCGTCTAGTTGATTGTTGATCATGTTTACTCATCTACCAATAGGTGCCCTTTTTTGTGAGGCAATGGAAAACCTCCCTGGTCTTTTTACAATTTTTGGCGGAGGAAGATCAGCTTTAACAGTGCAGATAGACTGAAGCCTCCATCAATGTAATTGTCTGGCAGAAACGCAAAGAAAAGGCCATGTCTCAAACTGGCCCCCAAAAAAATCAAAGATTAAGATGGGCAAAATAACAGACACCAGATAGAGGAACTCTGCCTAGACTCCACCTCTGTTGACGTTGAGACTGGTGTTTTGCGGGTACGATTTAATGAAGCTGTCAGTTGAGGACTTGAGGCATGTGTTTCTCAAACTAGACACTAATGTACTTGTCCTCTTGCTCAGTTGTGCACCGGGGCCTCCCACTTTCTATTCTGGTTAGAGCCAGTTTGCGCTGTTCGGTTCTGTGAGTAGTACACAATGTAGTACACATGTTTACACTCATCACACACTGATTTTTTTTCAGTCCGTTTGATGGAAACCCCAATCGTGAGAAAGTGTGCATATTTTCTTGATGAAGATGTTCTAATATTTGCATGAAAATCTGTCGCCAATTGGATGGAAAGCTAATAAGGCTCTTTATAAAGTGGAACTATTGGCATTAGGCCAAGCATTGCAGAAGACCAATTGTTTTTCAATATTTAGATGATCAATAGATCATTGGGTTTTCTAGCTCATGCCTTGGTAAAGGCTCTGAGATTAAATAGGCAACCATGTCGGCCTCTTATCGCACAGCAATACTGTAGCCATACTGTCAACTGTGTTGGCAGGATATTTTCATCTTCAGCAGTAATTTATGCGGTATCTGGAAAAGGTCTGTCAGTTTCTAAAAGATTAGACAGGTACATTGTTGTGGACCTGTCAGCAGATGTTCTGTTTTACCTCATTTCTGTGCAACTAGAATGAACAAAAACTGTAGATCACCTTTACTCCACACACAGGCACATTCAAAGCTTTCTCTCACCCTCCATTTGGCAAATTGACTCAATCCTCCTGATTCCTGCTTACAAGCAGAAACACAAACAGGAAGTACCAGTGATGCGCTCAATACGGAAGTGGTCCAATGAGGCGGATGCTAAGCTAGAGGACCGTTTTGTAGCACAGACTGGAATGTATTCCGGAATTCATCCAATTGCATTGAGGCGTTTACCATGTCGGTCACCGGCTTATTAATGAGTGCATCGTAAACGTCATCCCCACAGTGACCGTATGTACATATCCCAACCAGAAGCCATGGATAACAGGAAACATCCGCACTGAGCTAAATCTGCCGCTTTCAATGAGCGGGACACTAACCCAGACGCTTATAAGAAATTCTGCTACGCCCTCCGACAAACCATCAAACAGGCAAAGCGGCAATACAGGACTAAGATCATATCTTACTACACCGAATCTGATGGTCATGGGATGTAGCAGGGCTTGCAAACTATCAGACTACAAGCCTACCAGACGAGCTAAAGGCATTCAAATCTCACTTTGAGGCAAGCAACACTGAACCATGTATGAGAGCACCAGCTGTTCTGGACAAATGTGTGATCACGCTCTCCATAGACGATAACAGTAAGACCTTAAAACGAGTAAGACCTTAACATTCCCAAGGCCGCAGAGCCAGACTAATTAACAGGACGTGTACTCAGAGCATGAGCTGACAAGCTGGCAAGTGTCTTCACTGACATTTTTAACCTCTCCCTGGCTGAGTCTGTAATAGCTACATGTTTCAAGCAGACCACCATAGTCCCTGTGCACAAGAACCCCAAGGTAACCGGCCTAAATAACTACAGCCCAGTAGCACTCACATCTGTAGTTATGAAATGCTTTTTAAGGCTGGACATGGCTCACAACATCATCCCAGACACCCTGGACCCATTCCATACCACATATCTCCCAAACAGATCCACAGATGACGCAGTCTCTATTCCACACTGCCCTTTCCCACTTGGACAAAAGGAACACCTACGTGAGAATACTGTTCATTGACTACAGCTCAGCCGTAAAAACATTTTTTAACCTTTATTTAACCAGGTAGGCTAGTTGAGAACAATGTTTTATTTACAACTGTGACCTGGCCAAGATAAGGCCAAGCACAAACAGAGTTACACATGGAATTAACAAACATGCAGACAATAATACAACAGAAAAATTCTATATACAGTATGCAAATACGGTAGGATAAGGGAGGTAAGGCAATAAATAGGACAGTGGCGAAATAATTACAATATCGCAATTAAACACTGGAATGTTAGATGTGCAGAATATGAGTGTGCAGGTTGAGATACTGGGGTGCAAGGGAGCAAAATAAGTAACAGTATGGAGGATGAGGTAGTTGGATGGGCTATTTACAGATGGGCTATGTACAGGTGCAGTGATCTGTGAGCTGCTCTGACAGCTGGTGCTTTAATAACCTTGTTCTGAACACCTCCAAAACAAAGGTTATGTGGTTTGGTAAGAAGAATGCCCCTCCCCAGGTGTGATTACTACCTCTGAGGGTTTAGAGCTTGAGGTAGTCACCTCAAAGGTACTTGGGAGTATAGCTAGACGGTACACTGTCCTTCTCTCAGCACATATCAAAGCTGCAGGCTAAAGTTAGAGGAAACTAAGTGTTGATTTATCGTAATCGCTCTTCTTACACCCCAGCTACCAAACTAACCCCGATTCAGATGACCATCCTACTACATTATGGAGACATAATTTATACAGTTCAAGTCGGAAATTTACATACACTTAGGTTGGAATCATTAAAACTAGTTTTTTCAACCACTCAACAAATTTCCTGTTAACAAACTACAGTTTTGGCAAGTCAGTAAGGACATCTACTTTGTGCATGACAACTAATTTTTCCTACAATTGTTAACAGATTATTTCACTGTATCACAATTCCATTGGATCAGAACTTGTAGGAAAAAATCTATGACATCATGGGGATTTTCCAGTATCTATATTGTTTTTGCAGAAGTAGAGAGCATAATCAATATTTGGTTAATCATTAGACATAAATAAGCATAACATAGGCTGGATCCATGTGAATGTATAAAGCTGGACCAATAAGGCAAACTGTTAGATATGTAAATACAGAACGTAAGCAGAATCGTTGTGAATGTGCCAAGCTTGAACAACAGACACGACCGTCTTGGGCCGAGTCTGATCTTGCGAAGGCTACTGGACACGTATATGGGTTAATCATTCCTGGGCAACATAGGCCTGACCCTGTGAAGGTCAGTGACTATGTACTTTAGTTAATCAATACTAGATCCACAAGCCATGTATATGTATTGGGGAGAAATGTTGCATAGTGAAAAGACATGTCTGTATTAATCAAATAATATTAGAAATACACTTATACTGGAAATACATATATGCAATAAATGTATTCGTTTTGTATTAATACTCTGCCGCCGCCATTATAATATAAACTAAGATAAGTCAGATGTGGGCGTTAACAAGCAAGAATCAAATCAAAGTACAGAAATAAAACAACAGTAAAAAGACAGGCTATATACAGTAGCGAGGCTATATACAGACACCGGAAGTAGTATGTACAGTGGGGAGAACAAGTATTTGATACTGACGATTTTGCAGGTTTTCCTACTTAAAGCACGTAGAGGTCTGTAATTTTTTATCATAGGTACACTTCAACTGTGAGAGACGGAATCTCAAACGAAAAAGCTAGATGATCACATTGTATGATGATTTGCATTTTATTGCATGACATAAGTCTTTGATCACCTACCAACCACTAAGAATTCCTGCTCTCACAGACCTGTTAGTTTTTCTTTAAGAAGCCCTCCTGTTCTCCACACATTACCTGTATTAACTACACCTGTTTGAACTCATTACCTGTATAAAAGACACCTGTCCACACACTCAATCAAACAGACTCCAACCTCTCCACAATGGCCAAGACCAGAGAGCTGTGTACGGACATCAGGGATAACATTGTAGACCTGCACAAGGCTGGGATGGGCAACAGGACAATAGGCAAGCAGCTTGGTGAGAAGGCAACAACTGTTGGCGCAATTATTAGAAAATGGAAGAAGTTCAAGATGATGGTCAATCACCCTCGGTTTGGGGCTCCATGCAAGATCTCATCTCGTGGGGCATCAATGATCATGAGGAAGGTGAGGGATCAGGCCAGAACTACACAGCAGAACCTGGTCAATGACCTGAAGAGAGCTGGGACCACAGTCTCAAAGAAAACCATTAGTAACACACTACGCTGTCATGGATTAAAATCCTGCAGCGCACGCAAGGTCCCCCTGCTCAAGCTAGCGCATGTCCAGGCCCTTCTGAAGTTTGCCAATGACCATCTGGATGATCCAGAGGAGGAATGGGAGAAGGTCATGTGGTCTGATGAGACAAAAATAGAGCTTTTTGGTCTAAACTCCACTTGCCGTGTTTGGAGGAAGAAGAAGGATGAGTACAACCCCAAGAACACCATCCCAACCGTGAAGCATGGTGGTGGGGATGCTTTTCTGCAAAGGGGACAGGACGACTGCACCGTATTGAGGGGAGGATGGATGGGGCCATGTATCGCGAGATCTTGGCCAACAGTAAGAGCATTGAAGATGGGTCGTGGCTGGGTCTTCCAGCATGACAACGACCCGAAACACACAGCCAGGGCAACTAAGGAGTGGCTCCGTAAGAAGCATCTCAAGGTCCTGGAGTGGCCTAGCCAGTCTCCAGACCTGAACCCAATACAAAATGTGGTCCTGTGTGGCTCAGTCGGTAGAGCATGGCGCTTGCAACGCCAAGTGTCGTGGGTTCTATTCCCGCTGGGGCCACCCATATGTAAAAGTAGTGGACCCAGTCGACTTGTAAGTCGCTTTGGACAAAAGCGTCTGCTAAATGGGATATATTATATTATTATTAAAATCTTTGGAGGGAGCTGAAAGTCCGTATTGCCCAGCGACAGCCCCAATACCTGAAGGATCTGGAAAAGGTCTGTATGGAGGAGTGGGCCAAAATCCCTGCTGCAGTGTGTGCAAACCTGGTCAAGAACTACAGGAAACGTATGATCTCTGTAATTGCAAACAAATATTAAGTTCCGCAAATTAATTATTTATAAATCATACAATCATACAATGTGATTTTCTGGATTTTTGTTTTTGATTCCGTCTCTCACAGCTGAAGTGTACCTATGATAAAAATTACAGACCTCTACATGCTTTGTAAGTAGGAAAACCTGCAAAATCAGTATCAAATACTTGTTCTCCCCACTGTACATGTAGATACGGTTAGTGACTATGCATATATATAAATCATATATATAATATATATATATATAATATATATATCATTTTTTTTACCTTTTTAACTAGGCAAGTCAATTTAGAACAAATTCTTATTTTCAATGACGGCCTAGGAACAGTGGGTTAACTGCCTGTTCAGGGGCAGAGCGACAGATTTGTACCTTGTCAGCTCAGGGGTTTTGAACTTGCAATCTTCCGGTTACTAGTCCAACGCTCTAACCACTAGGCTACCCTGCCACCCATAGGCCATTAGGAATAAGTGGTAAGAACGCACAAGGAAAATGAGCACCAAATGGCCAGGAGAAGGAATGTTGGATGTCTCATTGTGTGAAGAAATGGAGTCCCTGATAAAAAAACTAAAAAAACAAACAAGCGACTAACAAAATGAAGAAAAGGAGGAGCAAAAGAAAAGGGGAACGAAGTGCTATTTTTTTAAGCAGAAGAGCATGAAAACAGCAACAGAAACTTTGAAAGAAGATGAAAAACCAGACCAAGAAAAAGCAGAATGGTTCGTCAACCCTCCACCAATGGACAGTTTCTGATAACTGGAACCATAGAAATAAAAGGTGAAGTAGAGATAAAAAGAAGAAAAGAGATGGCTTCTACGCCCTCTATACCCTCTTCGCCCTCTATACCCTCTTCGCCCTCTATACCCTCTTCGCCCTCTATACCCTCTTCGCCCTCTCAGGCAAAGGGAGAAAGTGATGAGTAGAAAAACCCTCTCAGACAGAAAGAGAGCACAAAAGAAAGATTGAACAGGCTACTAAAACAGGAATAGAAACCCTCAACTGCTATGGGGGACTGAGAAAAGCCCTAGCAAAGATGGGAGTAAGAACGGAAGAAGAACGATCAGACCCAGCTGCATACCAGAAAACCCAGCTGCATACCTCCATGGACAGTTGAAACGATGGAAACTGGAAACAGAACGGAATCCAGAGGGGGACCGCCTAATGACAACTCTGTTCCGGAAGTCAGTGGTAGAAGCCATGCCCCAGTCAGTAAAGAGCAGGCTGGAGTATGTGGGACTGACTTCAATGTCACACAAGGAATTCTGGGACCACGTGATCCATGCAGTGGAGAAATACAGAAAGGATGAACAGAAACAAATAGAACAAGGAAAAGACATTCAAAGAAAACTGACCCAGCTGCAGCTGAAAAAAACTGACTAACAAAGGAAAAATGAAAATCCAGGCCCCAGTGATGACTCCAGTGCAAGAGGTAGGGACAATGGCTGCAGTCTCCCCAAGAGGGCCACCACCGCTTCTTGTCAAACAGGTCCAAGTGCAACCCACACCACCAGTAGTGAATGTGTATACACAACAACCCCGGGAATTGGAATGGTGGCAACAAGCAACAAAAAGCTCCGCAAAATAATAAGAAAAAAGGAACCAGAAGTCCCCCGCGACCACTTGGGGTTTGTTGGTGATGCCAGCAGCCAGTACACTCCAGACAACACTGCCCTACAAATCCCTGGCAGGGCTGAAATGGAGAGAACCAAAACAAGTGGCAACCACCAGGTAACAGGAATCAAAATAATTGGTAGCCACAAGGAAGTGAGCACCATAATAACTAGAACCAGGATGGTGGATGGCAAGGCAAGGCAACCAGAGTCAACCACAAGGCCCTGTGAACCCATGGGCGGGGCCAAATCAAGGATACTAGGGGTGCCCAGCAAATCCTAGGGTCAATCCTAGGGAGGGTCAGCTCCCAAACACGAGAGCTGATCAAGAAGCTATGCTGCAGGTTCAAACAGAGAACAAAGGCAACCCCATGATGAGAGATACTGGAACCACTTACACATGTGTAAGTCCAAATTATGCCTCATCTCCCCATCTCTAGTAAGGGAATACCCCCCTGAAATGGACAAAAATGAATGGGAAAACATTGGCATAGTACAAACCATGTACACGATGGACAATACCACCCAAATCGGCGTTGATTCATGCAAAATGTTTTGCAAATGCCATATGGCAATTGCCAGTTGTAACACTTCAAAAATCCAACAGGTGGCGTGTGCACTCCACCGTGGTTTTTCATATAGGAAATGGACCCCAAGTCAACATCCAAAAGCCAAATTTTGAAAAAATGAATTTTTTTGTCAAAAACTTATCACCCCTTAAAAAAGTGCTTTCTGGACCGTTTTTCGAAATTCTTTCGAATTGTGTGTCAATTACACACGTATAAGAACTGTATCAACATACTTTAGTCATATTTTATTATCAGATTTTTTTTTTTTTTACTTGTGCATTAGGCATATGTTTTCTCCATTTGGAATATGATTTCATAGGAAGTCAAAAGTCAAAAATAGCTAAATTTTATAAAAAACTTCACACCCTTAAAAAGTGCTTTCTGGACCATTTTTCTAAATTTTTTAGAATTTTATGTCAATTACACACATATAAGAACTGTATCAACATACTTTAATCATATTTTATTATCATATTTTTATTTTATTTTTTTATTTGTGCATAAGGCATATGTTTTGTGGGGGCCAAATGTAATAAGAAATTTGACATGCTCAAAAATCCTGCAGAAATGCAAAATTGACTGGCCTGATGAACTCGGGATGGCCGGGCATTGATTGTTGTTCCTTTCCATCACTCATGGTGTTGATTTCATCATGTCCATTTGTTTATGTTTTCTCACTTTTGCAAAGTCACTGTGCATTTGCAATATGGTTAACTGGGCATTCACCATCACGAATTTGTCATAAAATTCGTGCAGGAATGCCAAATTGACTGGCCCGATGAACTCGGGATGGCTGGGCAGTGATTCTGGTACCTCTCCATCACTCGTTAGGGTTGATTTCAGAATGTCACTTTTGGTGATGGTACCTCACTGTTTAAACATATTGCAAATGGACAAGAGTCACCAGCAAGTCACCATCCATCAGTCAATTTGATATCATTCTGACACCAAACTGATACAAACTGACACCAAACCCACTTTTCCCAACTCGTTTAGTAGCCAAGTATCACATACTTCAGAGCTGGCCCAAAATTCACAATGCCTTCGGTTCAAACCATAAAAAAACCATGAAACACGTAGTTACGTTCTAGCTGCGGGTCCATTTCTTGTGTTATGTGTAGGCCTAGCTGAGGCGACCCCGAATCCCAAGTTTCGGCTCGATAGGTCATTTGGTGTCCGAGTAAAACCCTAATTGGTGCTGAAAATCCACTTTTTTCAATGACATGCTACGGGGTCCTTGAATGAGCTATCGGACAGAAACGTTGGGTTCTGCCTCTATGGGCCAAGACGGTCACAATGCACCTAGTCTTGTGACTCTGGGACATTTCTAAATGTCGCCATTTTCGTAATGGTCAAAATGAATTGAAGTCATTGCAAATGTACGAGGCTGTTTCTCGGTCCGAGAACCTTCTAGAGTGACGTAACTCACCACGCACTATCGACCTGAGGTCTAGAACAGGATTCTAAAGTTTCGGAACTCTAGGTCTGACGGTTCTTTAAAAGTTCCAACAAGGTTAACTAATGCAGGGAGTGTATGTCTCTACGCACCCCAATGGGTCCCTCCTTCCAAGCTGTGTGTGTGTGTGATTTAGTTTTCCTTTGAAATTTTAATGGGAAAAATGACTGATTTACAGTTCATGGGGGTTGCCTAATCACATATATGAAGTTTTGGAAAGATTTGATTTTTTTAACCCCTCGAAACAGCCCATGAGACACCAATTATGGCACTTCCGGTTGGCACAGGAAGCTATAACTCAACACACATCCTCATTGGGGTATTCTATTACAGAATCCTGAGTTTTACCATAAAAACTGACTGATTTACACAGGGTTGAATGCACTATGTCTATCAAACTGCAGGCAGGGTATGGGTATACACTTTTAGGGTGATTTTAAGCACTTCCGGTTGGTCCAGGAAGCTTAGAATCGACACAGGTAGACCTCAGTGTCCTGATGGACTGTCATCAAAGACAGGTTCATAAGGCATTCATAACCCACATAGGCCTCAGGTTGAATTTAGAGGAGCAGGCAATGTATTCCTATGGGGAGAGAAGTCAATGCAAACTGTTTGATGTAAACACCTTATTTTAACTGTGAAGGGTTAATGCCACACGGTCAAGGTTAGGCTTGCACAGATCGGGAGGACCTTAGGAACATTCATGTGTTTGAATTGTCCTTCTAAACCTAACGGTTCCGCCGCTGTCACCCAAAATCAAATGACGTTGTGGTGCAGGCTTCATTTTGGGCCTACTTTTCTAATGGTCGCTGCGCTTAGACCGAGCGAGCTACGGTCAAGCGGGATATCTCGTTGAACTCGGCACGGCCTTGGGATTATGTTTATGCCATTGCCTGCTCTCTGTGTCTTTAAACACCGTGTTTTGTCACTCCATCCTTGCTGTGTGTGTGTGTGAGAGCTTTTCTTTGACATCTGTTGGGAGAAATGACTGATTTTACAGTTCAGGAGGGTGGCCTAATCACACATATGAAGTTTTGAAAAGATCTGACCTTTTTAACCCTTGGATACAGCCACTATGACACCATTTAAGGCACTTCCTGTTGGCACAGGAAGCTATAAATAAACTCATATTGGGGTATGCCTTTACAGAATCCTGAGTTTTAAGTCTTTACGTTAAGAACTGAGTTATTTACGGAGGGTTTAGTGAGTGTGTGTTATTTCAGAAAATCATAGAAAATCACAGAAATCTCGCAGAACTCCGCAGCACACTTTAAAAATATTCGTATGAACACCCTGCAACTGGCTCTGTAACTGTTGACAAAAAAACACCTATATTTGAACATCACAAATCTGTCATTGTACGATTTCTCTTAAATGTCGATAGATAAATGGCTGATTTTTTTGTTATTGACACCGGAGGCTCCTTGACTTTGACGTGAAGTGAAAAAATAATTTCTCTATTTTCATTTTGGACCTTTAATCCCAGAAAAATGGCCATAACTCAAAAACCGTTGAGGCCTAGACGCCATCTTGTTTGTGGCCAACTGCCCATTATGCCAAACCTATGCTCACCAAGTTTCGGCTTCGAAATATTTTCAGTTTTCGAGATAAGGCCCGTTGTGATTCGTGATGTTTTGTCAAATTGCGGTATGATTGCTTATGCCCTCGTGGGATTTTCCGGGATAGCGGAAAAATGACCAAAATTTGATTATTTTATAAAACGAATACCGAATGTCCGACAAAGTTCATTTGATGACTTCCCGGTAGGTCTGGCCCTGCCGCTCGGCCCGACGCCGTCCCCGAATTTTAAAAATGTTTTCAGACGTCTAGTAAGGGACGGTACATTTGCAATATGGACTTTCTCACTAACCATACAGAAAATGTCGAAATGTTCCCTTAATGTATGTAAATACACC
Organism: Oncorhynchus masou masou; assembly: GCF_036934945.1. Lineage (NCBI taxonomy): Eukaryota > Metazoa > Chordata > Actinopteri > Salmoniformes > Salmonidae > Oncorhynchus > Oncorhynchus masou. The sequence continues at coordinate 52,596,736 of NC_088221.1, read as the reverse complement.
AAAACTGTAGGATTATCGGGACAACTGCAGCTAATTCCAATGACTGCTCCAGTTCGTCTGACGACAAATCAGCAACAATTCCGATATTAGTGTCAGATCAAACCCCCCCTAGGAAGGGATGCTCTGTGAAAAATGGGCATACAAATCAAGTGCTCTCCTGAAGGAGTAATAATGGAAAGAACAGGGTTGGATTTAAGTTCGTACAAAGATGGCACAACGTCTTTGACTCTGTCCTTCACATTACATTGTTGGTAAATCAAGGATTTGCGGCTAAAGAATTGGGGCCAATGATGAAGAAAGCCAAGAGAAGGTAAAGGGATAAACAGATAATCCATTGATTTTCCATTGCAAAGACAAGGCTTTTATTAAAATACTGGCAACAACAGTAATGAATGGGGATCAAAGGGAAGTCGAGGTTACAGCTAATCAGCAAGGACAGTTAGGTGAAGAAATAGGGCCAGTTAGTTAACTTGTTGGATATAGGGGGCGCTCTTTTAATTTTAGGATAAAAAAACGTTTGTTTTAAACAAGATTTTGTCATGAAAAGATGCTCGACTATGCATATAATTGACAGATTTAGAAAGAAAACACTATGACGTTTCCAAAACTGCAAAGATATTGTCTGAGTGCCACAGAACTGATGCTACAGGCGAAACCAAGATGAAATTTCAAACAGGGAGTGCCCCAGATTTTGAAGGCTCTGTGTTCCAATGTCTCCTTATATGGCTGTGAATGGGCCAGGAATGAGCTTACACTTTCTGTCGTTTCCCCAAGGTGTCTGCAGCATTGTGACATATTTGTAGGCATATCATTGGAAGACTGACCATTATACACTACATCTACCAGGTGCTCGCTTGGTGTCCTCCGTCGCAATTATTGCGTAATCTCCAGCTGCGAGTATTTTTCCATTTGCTTCTGAGGAGAAACCCAACTGCCACGAATGATTCATCATCGAATAGATATGCGAAAAACACCTTGAGGATTGATTCTAAACAACGTTTGCCATGTTTCTGTCGATATTATGGAGTTAATTTGGAAAAGAATTGGTGTGCCCCTGGCGGAAGAATGCAAACATTTGTTTGCGTTTAGATACAGAGGAAGACAATACACGTACACTCGTCTTCCCCAGGGATTTAAGTACTCTCCCAACGTCTTCAATCAGATATTGATAGCTGAGAAGGACATTGTTTCTAAAACAAAAAACTTCAGTATTCCCAGCCTAAGGTTGAGTAGCGAGGAAGAACCATAGCTCATGGAACCAAGGCAATAGCACCAGGATAGTTGCAAGGAATCAGCAAAGCACCATTGCCACAAACGGTAGCTCAAATGATGACCTTTTTAGGGATGACTGGATTTAGCTCAGATTGGATAGAGGAATATGTAGTTAAAACAGCCCCTTTGTGAGAGATAATGAAAGAATCAGGACAACTCAACTAGACTGGAACACTAATGCTCCGATTGCATTTGAGACATTAAAAAAGGAAATGCAAACAGCACAAGCCTTCGCAGCCCCAGATTACACAAAACCATGTTTGCTATATGTTGCAAATAGGTGTGACAGATATGCAGCAACAGTACTTATGCAGGAAACATGTAGTGGAAGAAGGAAACAGCCCACGACGGTACTAAATTAGATCCAGTAGATCAAGGTTATCCATCGTGTGACCAATGGTTGCCAGCATTATCCATTAACCTCTGTCCCCTCAGGAGGTATTTTGCCTTTTGGTAGGCCGTCATTCTAAATAAGAATTAGTTCTTAACTGACTTGCCTAGTTAAATAAAGGTTAAATAAAAAAATTAAAATGAACACCATGGCGATCAGGAAAATTAGCATTACCATGTTTCTTATCTGGTCAGGTTCCTAAACACCTGCTGCATCTTAAACAAAAGCAGAACAGCGTGGCCAACCCTTACCAGCTCAGAGGATCTTATCAACATGTAATGTCCATAACTGTAAAATATTGTTCAATTTGTTTTCTCCATTTTACACAATAAACTTTTCCATGTTGTAGGCAATGGTTAAATTCTGCTGAATTGCCACTCAGCAACACCAACAGTCCCAGCACCAGACAGACATTTTCACTGTGGTGACCTATGTTAGATCAGATCCTAAGGTCCAGATGGGTTGTGGGTAGCAGGGGGTACGGTTTAAGGCCCAGGTGAGTTCTGGGTAATGTAGTATGATCTTAACTGGGGGAGTGAATGCCTCTACAGAGGACTGAATTAGAACAGAGCGTCTCTTGGAGGGCATTGGCATCTTCCTCCCTTTTGCCCAGGTGAGTTCTGGGTAATGTAGTATGATCTTACCTGGGGGAGTGCATGCCTCTACAGAGGACTGAACTAGAACAGAGCGTCTCTTAGAGGGCATTGGCATCTTCCGCTCTTTGTACTTGGCCAAGGCAGCGTGAACGGCTTCTGTATGCAGGTCTAGACAAACACAAAGATCACGCAACCGTTTATTACACAGTATCATACATATCCTGCATGCACTGTATGAACACTTCCTGAAAAACATCCTTTAGGTTATGTCAGCATTGGAACAGACACCTGAAAAGTGTTAACCCAACCATAATACACATTTAGGGGTGCTTCCCAGGACAGACAAGCCAAATCCTGGACTAAAAGGCATTTCCAATACAGATTCTCCTTTGAGCTTCATTTTCACTCCAGGACTAGACATAGGGTTAGACACCCAGACACGGACTAAGTCCATCTGATCCTGTATGATTGTCCTCTTACCAGATTTGAAACTAACCCCCCCCCAGTCCATCTGATTGTCCTCCTCTTACCAGATCTGAATGCTATTCATTGACTACAGCTCAGAGTTCAACACCATAGTACCTTCACAGCTCATCAATGAGCTAAGGACCCTGGGACTAAACACCTCCCTCTAAAACAGGATCCTGGACTTCCTGATGGGACACGCTGATACTCCACAAGGTGGCACCTCTGGGGTGCGTGCTCAATCCCCTCCTGTTCTCCCTGTTCACTCATGACTGCATGGCCAGGCACGACTCCAACAATATCATCAAGTTTGCAGATGACAACAGTGTTAGGCCTGATCACAGACGATGAGACAGCCTGTAGGGAGAAGGCCAGAGACCTGGTCGTGTGGTGCCAGTACAACAACTTCTCCCTCAACGTGATCAACACAAAGGAGATGATTGTGGATAAAGATAGAGCACGCCGCCATTCTCATAGAGGAGCAGGTTAAGAGCTTCAAGATCCTTGGTGTCCACATCACCAACAAACTAACATGGTCCAAGCACGGCACGACAAAACCTATTCCCCATAAGGAGACAAAGGATTTGGCATGGGTTCTCAGATCCTCAAAAGGTTCTACAGCTGCACCATCAAGATCATCCTGACTGGTTGCTTCACTGCCTGGTATGGCAACTGTTCAGCCTCCGACCGCAAGGTACTACAGAGGATAGTGAGTACTGCCCAGTACATCACTGGGGCCAAGCTTCCTGCAATCCAGGACCTCTATACCAGGGGGTGTCAGAGGAAGGCCCTAAAAATTGTCAAAGACTCCAGCCAACCCAGTCATAGACAACCCCCCAGTCCATCTGATCCTGTAGGGTTGTCCTCTTACCAGATCTGAAGCGTTCATCCCGCGTGTTGGTGGCCCGAGACTTGTTGTGTTTGGATCCTAGTGGAGCAGCCTGAGACATCTGGATCCTGTTCTCCTTCTGCAGAGATGGTTCTACACCTAGAGACACAGTAACACAAAATGAAACACCTTCACCTCTAACCCATCTATAGATAGAGGGTTGGGCAATATGTCAAATTATACCATGTGTTTCACATTTGACAATGACAGTATTTTATGTTTTTGAATAATGCAAGTTTTAAATATGATTTATGAGTAGTTCATGACCCTGGTGTTTCAGGGAAATAAAGTTGGAATATAGTGGGCAACACAATATAGTGGGTTGGAATATAGTGGGCAACACTGACTACATTGTAGTTTGACATGACAACAAATTCACTAATTGGATGTTACATAATAACATATTCAAGCTTAGCCTATTCCTCTCCGTTTTAGAAGATACCGTTGCGCACAAACAACATGCTGATCTGGGCCTACACTTGGTATCAGGCTGGATTAAATAGCTACGTTTGTTCTGACTTAGATTACATTTTGCTAACAAGCAAATAGCATTAGCGGCTAACTTGATTTATTTTAGACAAAACTTTCTAAGAAAATACAGGGCTTGGTGTGGTAAGACGAGGGAGCAAGACAACTCAAGTAGCAAATGTGACAATACACGCACCAAACACTACCCTAGACCCTGTAGCCCTACCCCATGTAGCCCTGCCCTAGACCCTGCAGCCCTGCCCTAGACACTGCAGCCCTGCCCTAGACCCTGCAGCCCTGCCCTAGACCCTGCAGCCCTACCCTAGACCCTGCAGCCCTACCCTAGACCCTGCAGCCCTACCCTAGACCCTGCAGCCCTACCCTCGACCCTGTAGCCCAGCCCCTGCAGCCCTGCCCTAGACCCTGCAGCCCTACCCTAGACCCGGGGCGGCAGCGTAGCCTAGTGGTTAGAGTGTTGGACTAGTAACCGAAAGGTTGCAAGTTAAAATCCCTGAGCTGACAAGGTACAAATCTGTCGTTCTGCCCCTGCAACATTGAGAGCATTCGTCACTGGTTGCATCACTGCTTGGTACGGCAATTGCTTGGCCTCTGACCGCAAGGCACTACAGAGGGTAGTGCGTACAGCCCAGTACATCACTGGGGTTAAGATGCCTGGCATCCAGTACCTCTACACCAGGCGGTGTCAGAGGATGGCTCTAAAAATTGTCAAAGACCCCAGCCACCCCAGTCATAGACTGTTCTCTCTACTTTCGCATGGCAAGAGGTACAGGAGTGCCAAGTCTAGCACAAAGTCTTCTTTATCCGCAAGCCATAAGACTCCTGAACAGGTAATCAAATGGCTACCCGGGCTATCTGCACTGTGTTCCGCCAACCCCTCTTTTACGCTACTGCTACTCTCTGTTTATCATATATGCATAGTCACTTTAACCTTTTTGGGATAGGGGGCAGCATTTTCACTTTGCATATTATTATTACTATTGGATAGAAAACAGTTTGAATAATGTCTGTGAGAAAAATCCAACCAGGAAGTGGGAAATCTGAGGTTTGTAATTTTTCAAAGCTACCGAATACACAGTGGGATACGGATAAAGTTGCACTTCCTACGGCTTCCACTAGATGTCCACCGTCTTTAGAAAATTGAATGAGGATTCTACTATAAAGGAGGGGCTCAAGAGACCTGTTTGAGTCAGTGGTCTGGCAGAGTGCCTTGGTCTCATGATGCGCGCTCCCGACAGAGTTACCTCTCGTTCCATGGCTTTTCTACAGACATAGGAATTCTCCGGTTGGAAGCTTATTGATGATTTATGTTAAAAACATCCTAAAGATTGATTCCATACATCATTTGATACGTTTCTACGACCTGTAACGGAACTGACTTTTTGTCTGGACGAAGTGCTTGCGCCTCATGAAAATGAATTACTGGGCTGAACACGCTAACAACAACTGGCTATTTGGACATAAATGATGGACTTATGGAACAAATCAGTAATTTATTGTCGAACTGGGATTCCTGGGAGTGACTTCTGATGAAGATCAAAGGTAAGTGAATATTTAGTGTTATTTCTAACTTCTGTTGACTCCAAAATGGCGGATATTTCGCTGGCTGGATTGGACTCTGAGCACCGTTCTCAGATTATGCTTTTTCCGTAAAGTTTATTTTTTTAAATCTGACACAGCGTTAAGGAGAAGTCTACCTTTAATTCTGTGAATAACAATTTTATCTTTTATCAATGTTTCAGTATTTCTGCAAAATCACTAGTTTTTTGGAATCAAAACATTATTGCACGTAACGCGCCAATGTAAACTGAGATTTTTGGATATAAATATACACATTATCGAACAAAACATACATGTAGTGTCACATGATGTCCTATGAGTGTCATCTGATGAAGATCATCAACGGTTAGTGATTAATTGAATCTATATTTATGCTTTTTGTGGCTCCTATCTTTGGCTATGACCTAACATAATCATGTGTTCTCGCTGTAAAGCATTTTTGAAATTGGACACGATGGGTAGATTAACAAGATGTTTCATTTTCATTTGCTGTATTGGACATGTTAATGCGTGAAAGTTAGATATTTCAAAAAATATATATATATATTTGCACGCTGCCTTTTCAGTGGAATGTTGTCGAGGGGTTCCGCTAGAAAGGTTAACCATATCTACATGCTACCTCAATCAGCCTGACTAACCAGTGTCTGTATGTAGCCTTGCTACTTTTATAGCCTCGCTACTGTATATAGCCTGTCTTTTTACTGTTGTTTTATTTCTTTACTTACCTATTGTTCACCTAACACCTTTTTTGCACTATTGGTTAGAACCTGTAAGTAAGCATTTCACTGTAAGGTCTCCACCTGTTGTATTCAACGCACGTGACAAATAAAAGTTGATTTGATTTGATCTGAGGGGTGTAGGAGGCCAGCCGCTTGCCGTTCTACCAGGTGAGGCATCTTACCTTTTATCTGAGGGATGTAGGGGGCCAGCAGCTTGGCTCTCTTCTTCTCATATCCCTTCTGTGTGATGTCCCCTGGAGAGACAGAGAGAGAGAGGAGACGGTAGTAAGTCACTGGCCCAAATGGCCATCAGATACAATGTGTGGTCTTGACGTGGTGTGTACAGTGTGCGATTGCCTGTATGCGCCACTGCCACAAAAAACACCCAATCCAACCTTAGTGCCAGCCTCTAGCCCTGGCACCACAGAGCACCAAGAGACCATGGGATGCCACCCCCCTCCACCCTCCCAAAATGAACATCTATGGGACAAGGACAATGACTGTGTTGTGATATCCAGAGGCAAAAGTCCATCTGGTCTGTCCTGATCTGGGACACAGCATTATAATACTCTAAACTCTGTAGCCTAAAAAAATCCTGCTTCCTAACTTAAAACACAAAAACTCCCTTGAGTCCTTTGGCTTTATTTTCACAAACACCCCCATCCAGAGTGCACTGAGCCTATAAACGTGTTCAGGGATGCCAACTGCTGAGGGACCAAAATGGAGACACTTTTCTGCACTGAAACATGTAATAAATCCCTGCAGGGGGAAATGCAGGTTTTAATTTTAAACAACAGAATATCATCTACATGATCAGTCTGTGTGTAAAATAACAAGTGGTTAATGTGAACTGAACTCTCAGCTAAAACATGTAAAGAAATCCAATGTTATTTGTTGCCTAGACTTCAAATGACACTCAAGTCTTGAGAAAAAAACAATCCACTAATATTAGTTACCATGACAGCATTTAGAACGCTTGTGACCATACATATAAATATTGCACTTGGGGGAAAAAAACATCTTAAAGAAGAAATAGAATGAAACAAACAGGCATTCTATTGTTGCTATATTATAGTGGCCACTATAGTGGACATCAATTAAGTGCAGGATGCTACGTGTGTGACATCAATCAAGTGCACGAGGCTACTTGTGTGCAAAAATAACTTCCACTGAGTAAATGTTTTTATAAATCACTCACACAAGTTCAACAAAAGCAACATCTTTGGGCAACAATGCAGATTATTACATTGTACACTTTCTGCCTGTGGACATCTGTTCTACAATGTGCCAAACAGAACATGACACCCTTTGGTTGGCATAACTACTCTCTTTCAGGCAGAGAGTATCCCCTTTTATCCACTGTAGTGAGAAAGAGGGAAAGTGTGTGGTGTTCCTTTCACCTCTATAGAGGCATCCAGTTTAAACCAGGCCCAGCTCCACTTGATCCCTGAATTCACTTGTTTAACAAGCAATGCCTCATTTTCAACTAATTCTCTCATTCTGAAAATTAACCACATACTGTAGAGGGAAAACATTAAGGGGGAAGAATTTTGACATCCGGATGAAAAGCATGCCCAAAGTAAACTGGCTGTTACTCAGGCCAAGAAGCTCGGATATGCATATAAACTGATAGATTGATAGAAAACACTAAAGATTCTAAAACTGTTAAAATCATGTCTGAGTATAACAGAACTGATTTGGCAGGCGAAACACGAGGACAAACCATCCAGGGAAAAACTTGAGGTCATAGTATTTCCCAATGATTTTCTATGGGAAGCGCTATTTAACTTCTTGGTGACTGGGGGGCAGTATTGAGTAGCTTGGATGAATAAGGTGCCCAGAGTAAACTGCCTACTACTCAGTCCCAGATGCTAATATATGCATATTATTAGTAGTATTGGATAGAAAACAGTCTGAAGTTTCTAAAACTGTTTGAATGATGTCTGAGTATAGCAGAACTCATATGGCAGGCGAAAACCTGAGAAAAATCCAACCAAGAAGTGGGAAAACTGAGGTTTGTAGTTTTTCAACTCTTTGCCATTACAATATACAGTGTAAATGGGTCATATTGCACTTCCTGAGGCTTCCACTAGATGTCAACAGTCTGTAGAACTTTGTTTGAGGCTTCTACTATGAAGGGGGGCTGAATGAGAGGGGATTGAGCCAAGTGTCTGGCAGAGTGCCACAGGCTCGTGACCGTGCGAGAGTTAGCTCGTTCATGGCTTTTCTACAGACACAGGAATTCACCGGATGAAATACTATTGAAGATTTATGATAAAAAGATCCTAAAGATTGATTCTATACATAATTTGACATTTATTGTGGAACTGAGATTCCTGTGAGTGCCTTCTGATGAAGATCAAAGGTAAGTGAATATTTATAATGCTATTTCTGGCTAATGTTGACTACACAATATGGGGAATATCTTTTTGGCTGCTTTGTTGTCTGAACGCTGTACTCAGATTATTGCATGGTTTGCTTTTTCCGTTAAAAAAATGAAATCTGACACAGCGGCTGCATTAAGGAGAAGTATCTCTCTAATCCATGTATAACACTTGTATTTTCGTCAACATTTATGATGAGTATTTCTGTAAATTGATGTGGCTCTGCAAAATCACTGCATGTTTTAGAACTACCGAACGTAACGTGCCAATGTAAAATTGGATTTTTTATATAAATGTGCACTTTATCGAACAAAACATACATTTGTGTAACATGAAGTCCTATGAGTGTCATCTGATGAAGATCAAAGGTTAGTGGTTAATTTTATCTCCATTTGTGCTTTTTGTGACTCCTCTCTTTGATGGAAAGATGGCTGTGTTTTTCTGTGACTTTGTGGTGACCTAACAAACGTTTGTGGTGCTTTCGCTGCTAGATTAATGAGAATGTTCTCTTTAAAATGGTGTAAAATACTTGTATGCTAATGATATATTATTTCTGACTTTTGTTTCGCCACCTGCCTGGTTGAAAAATGATTTTCATGTGTTTATGCGGGGCGCTGTCCTCAGATAATCGCATGGTCTGCTTTCACTGTAAAGCCTTTTTGTAATCTGACACGACGGCTGGATTAACAAGAAGTTAAGCTTTATTTGTATGTATTACACTTATATTTTCGTGAATATTGATATTTCTGTAGTTTGAATTTGGCGCTATGCAATTTCCCTGGATGTTGTCAAATCGATCCCGCTAAAGGGACAGTCGCGCGAAGGGATCACTAACAGGTTAACAGATAGTTAACTAGCTAACATTTCACACAGATTGCCAGGGTCCAGTAAGCAACTAACACGTTATAACTTGAGGAAGGGAAAGATTTGTATACCATTTAATACTATAGTGAATTAGTTAGGTTACTAATGTTAGCTCATCTGATGTTGTAACGTTAGCTGTCTGACTTCATTAGCAAGCTAATTTACACACCATAAACTCAATTATTTGATCAGATAAGTAGACTAATGTTGCTCAACATTTCACTGGCTAGCTAACGAGGTTAATTCGATCCAGCTAGCAAGATACTTAATGCTAACAATACTTGTTCCACCACACTTTCTCCCTCATCTCAAACTTTCTAAATGCCAGTGGTTTTTCGGTTACAGCTCATTAAGTACGCTTCGTCACCTCAAACAATCGCATGGTATGCTTTCGCTGTAAAGCCTATTGTAAATCGGACAATGCAGTTAGATTAACAATCATTTAAGCTTTTAACCGATAAGATACTTGCATGTTCATAAATGTTTAATATTATGATTATTAATTTAAATTACACTTCCTCCAGTTTCACCCGACGTTGTTGACAGGTGTCCCGCTGATGGGATGCCTAGTCCTTACATGACACTGAAAATCAGAGAACCAAGTCCAGCTGATGCTGTGATGTGTCAGAGCCACCAACAGAGGGCACCAGAGGTACATGCTGTGATGTGTCAGAGCCACCAACAGTGGGCACCAGAGGTGCATGCAGTTTCTCCAGTCAGCGCCACGCCTCACTACCCCTTCCTGGGATCTCCCTCTCCGTTCCCCTCCTCTCTCATCTCCCCAACATGTCTCTATTAGTCACTGTCAGTCCCTATCCACACTGCTGGTCCAGCCTCTCCTCCAGCCCATTCACAGATCCATCTGGCTGGGGCAACTGTGGGCTTGGTGGCTAGGTGAAGGAAGAGCAGATTTCAGGCAGGGCATCGTACTGACATTTACGGAGAGGGCTTGATATTGAGAGGCTGGATGGGACCCCTCCTCCCCTCAGCCCATAAACACCCCATCTGAGCCTCACACCTAGGTGGTGTGTTGTTCTCTTAATGAGACCAGAAGCTAATCATTTTCCTGCTCCACCTCCTCACCCACTCCTCTCAAACTGTAATTTGTCATTAATCACTGGGACCATTTAGCCTAGATACAGAAAATTGACGTTCTATTATAAACAAAATATGAATCCTTAACCAAAGCAAACATTCACGCATGAATAAGTCACTTTGGATAAAAGCATCTGCTAAATGGTATATTATTTTAAACCCAGAGACACACACAAAGGCAACTGGGACTCTAGTCAGCTGTTTCCTGGAAAATCTTTCTGTTCCTTTAAGACATCAGAAAGCTGATAATGCAGGACTAGCTGAGAGACCGAGAGACTGATGAAGCCTGCCTTGAAAGATTCATGCCTGTATGAACCTGTACCTGAGTGAGTGTGATGCAGCTGTGACCGCAAAAGCATTTAAATGTTATTATACAAACGCCGACTAAAACAAGTGGACTTTACTGTGAAATGCTGACCGACAAGCTCTTTCCCAGCAATGCAGTTAAAAAGGAAATTAACAAATAGGTAAAAATTTAATAGTAAAACAATCAAATGAAAAGTAATTAGGCTATATACAGGCCATATACAAGGAATCCCGGTACCGAGTCAGTGTACTGGGATAAGAGGTCACTGGGGTGATTAATTGAGGTGATATGTACATGTAGGTTTGGTGATTGACTGAAGTACTATGTACATGTAGGTAAAAAAAAGAAAATAAGAAATTCCAGGTAACCGTTTAATTAACTGTTCAGCGATCTTATGGCTTTGGGGTAGAAGCTGTTCAGGAGCATTTTGGACCTTGACTTGGTGCTCTGGGACTGCTTGCTGTGCGATAGAGAAAGCAGTCTATGACTAGGGTGACTGGAGTATTTAAAATTGTTTAGGGCCTTCCTCTGACACCGCCTGGTATAGAGGTCCTGGATGGTGGTAGCTTTACCCCAGTGATGTACTGGGCCGTACGCACTACCCTCTGTAGCGCCTTGTGGTCGGCTGCGGAGTGGTTGCAGTCAAGATGGTGCAGCTGTAGAACTTTCAGGATCTGGAGACACATGCCAAATCTTTTCAGCCTTCTGAGGGGGAAGAGGCATTGCTGTGCCCTCTTCACGACTGTGTTAGTGTGTTTGGACCATGATAGATCCTTAGTGATGTGGACAACAAGGAACTTGAAGCTCTCGACCCGCTCCACTACAGCCTGTCAAGGTGAATGGGGGCCTGTTAGGCCCTCCTTTTCCTGTAGTCCACGATCATCTCCTTTGTCTTGCGCACGTTGAGGGAGAGGTTGTTTTCCTGGCACTACCCTGCCAGGTCCCTGAAGACACTTGCTAGCTGGTTGGCGAATGCTCTCTGGGGAGGCGTCCTGGTAATCCATCTGGCCAGCGGCTTTGTGAATGTTGTCATCCGGGACAGCTGGTGCTCTCATGCATGGTTCAGTGTTGCATTTTTCGAAGCAAGCAAAAAAAGGCATTTAGCTCGTCTGGTAGGCTGGCGTCACTAGGCATAAAAGTTCCCATAGCGGTAGCCTACTGAACAGCGGGTCAGATTCCCTTAGTGGTAGCCTACTGAACAGCGGTTGGGTTCCTTTAGCGGTAGCCTACTGAACAGCGGTCAGATTCCCTTAGCGGTAGCCTACTGAACAGCTGTCAGATTCCCTTAGCGGTAGCCTACTGAACAGCGGTCAGGTTCCCTTAGCGGTAGCCTACTGAACAGCGGTCAGGTTCCCTTTGGTAGCCTACTGAAGTGGTCAGGTTCCCTTAGCGGTAGCCTAAGGGAACCCAACCGCTGTTCAGTAGGCTATCGCTAAGGGGACCCGACCGCTGTTCAGTAGGCTATTGCAAAGGGAACCCAACCACTGTTCAGATTCCCTTAGCGGTAGCCTACTGAACAGCGGTTGGGTTCCCTTAGCGGTAGCCTACTGAACAGCAGTCGGGTTCCCTTAGCGGTAGCCTACTGAACAGCGGTCAGGTACCCTTAGCGGTAGCCTACTAAACAGAGGTCAGGTTCCCTTTGCAATAGCCTACTGAACACCTGTCAGATTCCCTTTGCGGTCTGTGTCAATGCGATCATTTGTTTTTCGGTTTTCAAAATTATTTTGCTTTTAGTGTTGATTAGGAACCGTGTCTAAAACGCCAATACTCAAAAATGGCGAGCGTGCGGAGGAAAGAGAACCCCAACTAACTGTGCTTACAGGAACAATACCCGTGTCAGAGAGAGAGAGAGGCACAGGGAGGCCATCCGAGAGCCAGCCAGTCATCCCTCAGTTAGGCCTAGGGGAGTGATATTTTAGCTGGCCTCACAGCTTCAAAGACAACCTCTCTCAGTCCACCATTCCACAACCTTCAAAATAATCATCTAGATTTCTCAGCTCCAGCACTCTAAAGCTGGAGATGTGTCATGTATTATCAGATGCATGTAAAGTGTCCCAAATATGGTAGCAGACAGTATTGGAACTGTTGTTTGTGAGTCATGTGAATGGCGCCAGCATGGAGAGTATGGGAGGTGTCCTAACAGCAGAGGGTCTGTCTGCTAGTTATTTTAGTTTCCACAACTATTTACTCAGGAAGGTATTTCTCCAGGAAATGCCTTGGAGCTAGCAGAGCAGTGTGAAAGCAGGAGAGGAGACAAGGTGTGATGGAGAACTCTTATATCATATCAGCCTCTCATTATATTACAGACCTATGTGATCATGTCTAGTACGTAATTCCTCTCCATAACTCTAGTCTGAGTTCTGCAAAGCCAGGTCTTTTCCATAGATGAAAAAAATCTGTTCAGTAGGCTATTGCAAAGGGAACCCAACCGCTGTTCAGTAGGCTACCGCTAAGGGAACCTGACCCGCTGTTCAGTAGGCTACCACTAAGGGAACCTGACCGCTGTTCAGTAGGCTATTGCAAAGGGAACCCAACCGCTGTTCAGTAGGCTACCGCTAAGGGAACCTGACCGCTGTTCAGTAGGCTACCGCTAAGGGAACCTGACCCACTGTTCAGTAGGCTTCCACTAAGGGAACCCAACCGCTGTTCAGTAGGCTACCGCTAAGGGAACCTGACCCGCTGTTCAGTAGGCTACCGCTAAGGGAACCTGACCGCTGTTCAGTAGGCTATCGCTAAGGGAACCTGACCGCTGTTCAGTAGGCTACCGCTAAGGGAACCTGACCCGCTGTTCAGTAGGCTACCACTAAGGGAACCTGACCGCTGTTCAGTAGGCTATCGCTAAGGGAACCTGACCGCTGTTCAGTAGGCTATCGCTAAGGGAACCTGACCGCTGTTCAGTAGGCTACCGCTAAGGGAACCTGACCCGCTGTTCAGTAGGCTACCGCTAAGGGAACCCGACCGCTGTTCAGTAGGCTACCGCTAAGGGAACCTGACCGCTGTTCAGTAGGCTACCGCTAAGGGAACCTGACCCGCTGTTCAGTAGGCTACCGCTAAGGGAACCCAACCGCTGTTCAGTAGGCTACCGCTAAGGGAACCTAACCCGCTGTTCAGTAGGCTACCGCTAAGGGAACCTAACCCGCTGTTCAGTAGGCTACCGCTAAGGGAACCTGACCGCTGTTCAGTAGGCTACCGCTAAGGGAACCTGACCACTTCAGCAGGCTAGCGCAAAGGGAACCTGACCGCTGTTCAGTAGGCTACCAAAGGGAACCCAACCAAACGACTACCGCCCCGTAGCACTCACTTCCGTCATCATGAAGTGCTTTGAGAGACTAGTCAAGGACCATATCACCTCCACCCTACCTGACACCCTAGACCCACTCCAATTTGCTTACCACTCAAATAGGTCCACAGACGACGCAATCTCAACCACACTGCACACTGCCCTAACCCATCTGGACAAGAGGAATACCTATGTGAGAATGCTGTTCATCGACTACAGCTCGGCATTTAACACCATAGTACCCTCCAAGCTCGTCATCAAGCTCGAGACCCTGGGTCTCGACCCCGCCCTGTGCAACTGGGTACTGGACTTCCTGACGGGCCGCCCCCAGGTGGTGAGGGTAGGCAACAACATCTCCACCCCGCTGATCCTCAACACTGGGGCCCCACAAGGGTGTGTTCTGAGCCCTCTCCTGTACTCACTGTTCACCCACGACTGCGCGGCAACGCACGCCTCCAACTCAATCATCAAGTTTGCGGACGACACAACAGTGGTAGGGTTGATTACCAACAACGACGAGACGGCCTACAGGGAGGAGGTGAGGGCCCTCAGAGTGTGGTGTCAGAACAATAACCTCACACTCAACGTCAACAAAACTAAGGAAATGATTGTGGACTTCAGGAAACAGCAGAGGGAACACCCCCCTATCCACATCGATGGAACAGTAGTGCAGAGGGTAGTAAGTTAAGTTCCTCGGCGTACACATCACAGACAAACTGAATTGGTCCACTCACACAGACAGCATCATGAAGAAGGCGCAGCAGCGCCTCTTCAACCTCAGGAGGCTGAAAAAAATTTGGCTGGTCACCAAAAGCACTCACAAACTTCTACAGATGCACAATCGAGAGCATCCTGGCGGGCTGTATCACCGCCTGGTACGGCAACTGCTCCGCCCACAACCGTAAGGCTCTCCAGAGGGTAGTGAGGTCTGCACAACGTATCACCGGGGGCAAACTACCTGCCCTCCAGGACACCTACACCACCCGATGTTACAGGAAGGCCACAAAGATAATCAAGGACAACACCCACCCGAGCCACTGCCTGTTCACCCCGCTATCATCCAGAAGGCGAGGTCAGTACAGGTGCATCATAGCTGGGACCGAGAGACTGAAAAACAGCTTCTATCTCAAGGCCATCAGACTGTTAAACAGCAACCACTAACATTGAGTGGCTGCTGCCAACACACTGACTCAACTCCAGCCACTTCAATAATGGGAATTGATGGGAAAGGATGTAAAATATATCACTAGCCACTTTAAACAATGCTACCTAATATAATGTTTACATACCCTACATTATTCATCTCATATGTATATGTATATACTGTACTCTATATCATCTACTGCATCCTTATGTAATACATGTATCACTAGCCACTTTAACTATGCCACTTTGTTTACATACTCATCTCATATGTATATACTGTACTCAATACCATCTACTGTATCTTGCCTATGCTGCTCTGCACCATCACTCATTCATATCTTTATGTACATACTCCTTATCCCCTTACACTGTGTATAAGAAATTAGTTTTGGAATTGTTAGTTAGATTACTTGTTGGTTATTACTGCATTGTCGGAACTAGAAGCACAAGCATTTCGCTACACTCGCATTAACATCTGCTAACCATGTGTATGTGACAAATAAAATTTGATTTGACCGCTGTTCAGTAGGCTACCGCTAAGGGAACCTGACCGCTGTCCAGTAGGCTACCGCTAAGGGAACCTGACCGCTGTCCAGTAGGCTACCGCTAAGGGAACCTGACCGCTGTCCAGTAGGCTACCGCTAAGGGAACCTGACCGCTGTCCAGTAGGCTACCGCTAAGGGAACCTGACCGCTGTCCAGTAGGCTACCGCTAAGGGAACCTGACCTCTGTTCAGTAGGCTACCGCTAAGGGAACCTGACCGTTGTCCAGTAGGCTATTGCAAAGGGAACCTGACCGCTGTCCAGTAGGCTACCGCTAAGGGAACCTGACCGCTGTCCAGTAGGCTACCGCTAAGGGAACCTGACCGCTGTCCAGTAGGCTACCGCTAAGGGAACCTGACCTCTGTTCAGTAGGCTACCGCTAAGGGAACCTGAGTCCGGTGTTTCAGCCTATGCAAAAGGTGCCTATTGGATTTCTTTGCAGAACATACATAATTTCAGATCACCATCATTTTAGAAATTGATAAACTTTCTAATCTATTGGAAAGGCATTTTAGAAGCATTGCTTCTATAGCCAATACCGGACACTCAGTCATTCTTCATTGCTCAGTCATCTAAACTCCCGACTCCATTTAATGCCAAGATGTTTATATTTATTTGTGATTATACTTTCGTAAAAGCTTTGTGTGACGTGGATCATAATTACAGTTACAGTCTATCAGGTTGTGTGATCTTCGTAATGTTACGTGGAAAACACAACTAATGGGGTGCAGAATTAAATATATATATATTTCACTCGCACAAACGTGACCAGTTATTTTTCAGGTATATATACACTATAGATAATACTGTAGACTAGGACCCATAATGCACTATAGACAACACTGTAGACTAGGACCCATAGTGCACTATAGACAACACTGTAAACTAGGACCCATAGTGCACTATAGATAATACTGTAGACTAGAACCCCTATAGCTCTGGTAAAGATAGGCAATAGGGCACCATTGGAACACAAGCCTAGTTCCTCCCCAGTTCCCCGTTGTCTTGGAGACATGGCAAAGGCCAGGCAGAGGTTACCCACGTTGACAGCAGTGGGCTTCACCTGGGATGGTTGACACAGGCAGTGAATGGGCTGAGGAAGATTGATTACTGGCTTCATTGATAGAATGCATTTAAATAAATTAACTACTGACAAGCTGCAGGCCCTAAACTGGCCATTAATAAGGAGGGGGGAGAGGAAAAACGGTCTATTGTTCTGTTGGAATTACACACACACGGATCTGAGAGACAAGAACGATAGAATGGAAAAAGAGACAGAAAGCGAGAGGAGAGGGGGTAAAGAGAGAGGAGAGGGGGTAAAGAGAGAGGAGAGGGGGTAAAGAGAGAGGAAAAGAGAGAGGAAAAGAGAGAGGTAAAGAGAGAGAGAGGAAGAGGGGGTAAAGAGAGAACGGAAGAGAGAGGGGAAGAGAGGGGGTGATGAGAGGAGAGGGGGTAAAGAGAGAGGAAGCGAGAGGGGGAAAAGAGAGAGGAAGAGAGAGGGGGTGATGAGGAGAGGGGGTAAAGAGAGCGGAAGAGAGAGGGTGATAAGAGAGGAGGGGAAGGGGGAGATGGAAAGAGACTGCTTTATCTCTCCTCCAACACTCCACTGTGGTTGCCAGGCGCTTCCCTGCTCCATTGTGGGGAATGTTGGCCGCTCCACAGGAAGTGGGTTCTTTGTTTCCTATCTCCTTCCTGTTGGAGCGAAGCTACACACGCACAGTGACAAATAGAGGGCCAGTGTGTCACTATAGCGTACCATGTTTCATTACACCTTGTTACATAAGCAGACACCTCCAGGGTAGGTTGGGTGGTAGGTAGGGTGTTAGATAAGTAGAAGGTAGTTAAGTATAAGGAAAGTAGGTAGAGTGATACCTACGTAGGTATCACAGGAAGTTGGTGGCACATTCATTTTGGAGGACGGGCTAGTGGTAATGGCTGGAGAGGAATTTGTGTAACGGTACCAAATACAAACATGGTTTACATGTGGTTGATGCCATTCCATTTGCTCTGTTCCAGACATTATGAGCTGTCCTCCCCTCAGCAACCTCCTGTGATAGTTAGGCAGTTGGGTGGTAAGTAGGTGGTAGACAGGTAGATTGGTTGTAAGTAGGTAGTTAGGTGGTAGGTAATTGGTGGGTAGGTAGTTCATCTGCCTTTTACTGAGGAGTAGCTTCCGTCTGGCCAGTCTACCATGAAGGCCTGATTGGTGGAGTGCTGCAGAGACGGTTGTCCTTCTGAAAGGTTCTCCCATCTCCACAGAGGAACTGTTCAAGGATGATCAATGGAAACAGGATGCACCGGAGCAGTCCAGTCTCATAGCAAAGTGTCTGAATACTAATGTAAATGTTATATATTTAATCCATTTTAGAATAAGGCTGTAGCGTAACAAAATGTGGAAAAAGTGAAGGGGTCTGAATACTTTCTGAATGCACTGTAGGTGGGTAGGGCGGTAAGTAGGTGGGTAGTTAGGCAGTGGGTCGTGAGGTGTAGGGCTGTTACCGCCACATGGTAATCCAATTCCGCGTGGCCGTTTAGTCACGGTAATTAGACTACACCAAGCTCTGATGCTGCCGATGGTCATTAGTAGCCTACCCAACTTGCTAACTGCCTGGTTCTCAGTAATCTATTGTCCTACTAATCACTGACAACGCAAATGGAATGGAAAATCGAATTAAATACTTCACGAGAGCCCATGAGCTCATGTTGGGTAACATTTCTATAGGCTATGCAACTGCGTGAGAAAACAGAGTGATGGCCTCTACTAAAACGAGGAGGATCCCATCAGCTTTCTATAGGCTATGGAACTGTGTGAGAAAACAGAGTGATGGCCTCTAAAACGAGTAGGATCCACCAGCCTCTAACGTACGCATTTACGCACCTGTGCTCCGGTGGCCTCATTAAAAAAAGTCCCATGCAGGAAAAGCTAGACTAGAATAGCTTGCTAGACATTATTTATTTTACATTTCTTATACCAATAGACTATTCGAAGCAAGCTCGTTTGCTCAATACAGCAGCCAATATAATGGTGCTCCTGTCAGATCCTACCTCTGGTGCTCCAGTCAGATCCTACCTCTGGTGCTCCAGTCAGATCCTACCTCTGGTGCTCCAGTCAGATCCTACCTCTGGTGCTCCAGTCAGATCCTACCTCTGGTGCTCCAGTCAGATCCTACCTCTGGTGCTCCAGTCAGATCCTACCTCTGGTGCTCCAGTCAGATCCTACCTCTGGTGCTCCAGTCAGATCCTACCTCTGGTGCTCCAGTCAGATCCTACCTCTGGTGCTCCAGTCAGATCCTACCTCTGGTGCTCCAGTCAGATCCTACCTCTGGTGCTCCAGTCAGATCCTACCTCTGGTGCTCCAGTCTAGACAGTCAGTTACACATCAGCACACAAACCAGTTCTTCTGGCTGGACAGGTTAGGAAGGAGAGGCATCTCCACCAGGCCAGCCGGCAGAGGGGGGCAGGGTGTGTGTGTATGCGTTTTAATCTGAGAAAGAGATGGTGTGTGGCTGTGTGAGTGAGACAAAATCTATAAATAAATGGATCATTCTTCATATGTATAGGCTAAGTTCTTTCATTATTTTAAGCTATTTGGCATTAGTGTGTAAATCTAAGCTCAAGGCCATAACTTAATAGCCTCCATGCCAATCGCCAAATGCTTTTGGGAACAGGCAGAAAAAGTTCAAGGCAAAAAAGACCTTGTCTCTTAAGGATCGGACCCTTTCTTTCAATATGCCTAAAATGACATTCCCAAATCTAACTGCATGTAGCTCAGGACCTGAAGCAAGGCTATGCATATTCTTGATACCATTTGAAAGGAAATACTGAAGTTTGTGGAAATGTGAATGTAATGTAGGAGAAACACCTCTTTAAAATGCAAGAGAAAGGTCAAAATGTAATATTCCAGGTTATGCACAATTAAATGTTGGCCACTAGATGGCAGCAGTGTGTTTGCAAAGTCTTAGACTGATCCAATGAACCATTGCACTACTGTTAAAAATGTATCAAGTTTGCCTAAATGTGCCTACTTGGTTGATTGACACATTTTCAAGTTCATGACTGTGCACTCTCCTCAAACAATATAGCATGGTATTCTTTCACTGTACAGTGCAGAACTTAAGCTTTCTGTCGATATCAGATATGTCCTGGAAAATGTTCTTGTTACATACAACCTCATGCTAATCACATTAGCCCACATTAGCTCAACCGTCCCGCAGTGGGGACCACTGTTCCTGTAGAAGTTAACCACTTCTGGGAAAATTGGAAAACACTAAAACAGAGTTATCTATCCAAAACAGAGATGAATAAACCACTTCTCTAATCATTTGGGAAGAATGGGAAAAACTCCCCAAATGCAGATGTGCCAAGCTTGTAGCGTCATACCCAAGAAGACTTGATGCTGTAATCACAGCCAAAGGTGCTTCAACAAAGTACTGAGTAAAGGGTCTGAATACATATGTAAATGTGGTTTGTTTATTTTTAATAAATTTGCAAACATTTAAAAAAAAAAAAATGTTTTTGCTTTGTCATTATAGGGTATTGTGTGTAGATTGATGAGGAAAAAAAATTAATGAAAATTAGATTAAGGCTGTAATGTAATAAAATGTGGAAAAAGTCTAGGGATCTGAATGCACTGTAGACAGAGAACAGGACAGCTGATCGTCTAAAGAGAATGACTGCATTACATTGATTAGCCTATTAAGGTTGTCAGTCACAAACCTTTATAGTAACTACACAGACTGCCTAACAAACTATCAAGATCCAAAACTAAGACTAGTCCTGACAGGTCTCAGCTGTCATGCTTGGAATGTAGACTTCCTTCAGAACGTAGACTTCCTTGTAGACCTTCAAAATGTAAACTAAACTTCTCGTAATCAGTCTCTATCTTTCTGATACTGTAGCCTGAGGTTTGAGGCCAGGTTATGCACAAGCTGTAAATGCCAAATAGCACCCTATCCCCTATATAGTGTCGTGTCTTTGGCTATGCCGGATTAAGTGATATTCTATAAAATTATTTCTCTGTAATGAGTGTTACACCTCATTGAGCTAATCATGTAAATGTAATTAACTAGAGTCGGGGCACCACAAAATAATGTTTATAGAGCTGTTATCTTCAGAATACACTCTTAAAGACCTAGTAATATTTTACATCAATGGCAGTCAATATTTAATCCTAGTCTAATCTGAAAGTTGTAAATTCTTGGTTATCTTCACGAACTCTGGCTAACAAGTTGAATAGGCAATTCAAAATTTGGTTACCATTATTTACTAATAATAAAACAGAATTACATTACACAGAATGGATCATACATTGATTACAAATTATGTTATAAAGGAAAACGTCCCTAGCGGACGGAACAGATATGACGGCTGGTTACACAAAGAGACGGGGTTGGATTTTGAATGGAAGAGCGGGAAGACTGAGGAACAAAGGGAGAAGCTGTGCTCTCGTAAATACAGAATATTATGCATTCTTTTTTTTTTTAAGAAAATGCAATAAATATTTACTCTGAGCTGCACTTCAATAGGTTGGTTGTAGATGGAAGGCCGGGTTGCCCAGCAGGGATCTCTGGTCCTCTGAAGAATGTCTCTGGTGGTAAACTGCATACGTTGTTGAATTGTCGTTGTGTGTTAGACTGGATACGTCGTCCGTCCTTTCCTAGCCCATGTTTACAGTGGCTAGGAGGTATCACTTCTTGAGTGAATAAGAGTTCAAAGTTCATACCAAGTTACCATACTTTTAAGCTCCTGCTATATTCTGGCTGGTATAGTCGAAATTCATCCTTTCGGCGTGTCGAGCGTCATCTTCACATTGAACACGATGCTAATTTTGTTCGGTTATTATCTGAGCCCTTTTAACGTAGGACCGTCGTCCTCACAACAGAACGTTGAATGTTTGTCAACGAGTTTATATCGTGGTGAAAGAAGGGCGTGTTTCATAGTTTACAACCAATATGTTCACTTGGGCGGGGCCTCTGAGTGAGCAGAGTTTCTCTATGACAAACCGTTCTCTCATTTAAGAAGCTAAAATTACATTTAATCTTTTCACAAATAGTTTCATATTTAAACATTTAAATTGCACAACAATTCCATGTGAATCTGATAACTAGAATGTGTCAACATTCCTAGATACAGTTTATGTCATCCTGTCATTAGTCATAATGTCTCAGACAACTGGTCTGAGATCATATTCATTAAGTACCAACGCATATTTTCAACTGGTTGGATTACCGAAATATGGTTCCGTTTCCCACCTTTCGATGTTACCAGACTATGTTACAAAGGCTTTACAAGAGTCAACTCTATAGAGTAGAGAGAGAGAAAAGGGGAAAGGTATTTATGGGGGTTATAAACCTCCCCCAACAGGCCAACGTCATGACATAGTGCACTACTTTAGACCAGAACCTTATGATCAAATGTAGTGCACAAAAGAGGCCCCATTTGGGACCCAGCCAGGGTCTGCAGCACAGATGCAGTATTTGAGAACCAAAACAAGTTATTCTGGCCTACATAGCAGCAACATCCAGACAGACATCTCTTTTAGTTCTGTACCAGTTTGGAGGCAGGTAGGTAGTGGATTAGTGAACTGGAAAGGTAGCTTTGAGATTGCAGAAAAAGGCCTAAATGAATAGTGGTGTGCCCCCTGTCCTGTCATCACTGCCCAGACAGGGGTGTGCCCTGTCCTGTCATCACTGCCCAGACAGTGGTGTGCCCCCTGTCCTGTCATCACTGCCCAGACAGTGGTGTGCCCCCTGTCCTGTCATCACTGCCCAGACAGTGGTGTGCCCCCTGTCCTGTCATCACTGCCCAGACAGTGGTGTGCCCCCTGTCCTGTCATCACTGCCCAGACAGTGGTGTAACCCCTGTCCTGTCATCACTGCCCAGACAGTGGTGTGCCCCCTGTCCTGTCATCACTGCCCAGACAGTGGTGTAACCCCTGTCCTGTCATCACTGCCCAGACAGTGGTGTAACCCCTGTCCTGTCATCACTGCCCAGACAGTGGTGTACCCCCTGTCCTGTCATCACTGCCCAGACAGACAGAGGAAAGGCCAATGACATGGACTTGTGATTGTACCCTTGCAAGTGGAAAAGAGAGACAAACTGATGATCATAATGACAGAGACTGCGAGCTGGAGTTGACCTCGTTAAGTCATTAATTAGGTAACATTGCTAGTGTCAGATGGGATAGGGCTCTACTATGAAGTAGAGCATCACTGAAAGGGCACAGTAGGGAAGGAGAACCTCAATAGTCTAGGCAGCCAGCAGGTTTTTCATCATTCAGACTTCAAAAGGTTTCTAAGGTCAGTCCAGGCTTTGAAGCTGCTGGGGTTAGTCAGTGAGTCCACTGCCCATGGTGTCGTAACATCATACATGACCTTACTCTAACTGGTGAGACAAATCTCTGATGTATCCTGGGTACTGATGCCAAACGAAGGACAAACAGTCCTGACCTCTGGTGAGGGGAGACCTGTCGGAGGAGTCCTGACCTTTATTTATTTTACCTTTATTTTACTAGGCAAGTCAGTTAAGAACAAATTCTTATTTTCAATGACAGCCTAGGAACAGTGGGTTAACTGCCTGTTCAGGGGCAGAATGACAGATTTGTACCTTGTCAGCTCGGGGGTTTGAACTTGCAACCTTCCGGTTACTAGTCCAACGCTCAAACCACTAGGCTACCCTGCCGCCCCAACCCCGACCTGCGACCTCTGGTGAGGGGAGACCTGTCGGAGGAGTCCTGACCTTTGATGTAAAACAAACTAACAACTCTGTCTTCTATGGTTCCCTGTACTAGTATAATATTGTCCTCAACCCACAGGACTGCTATGTTCATTATTGAGCTAACATTTGTGACTCACCAACTGGATTCGGTCTTTTGTTGCAAAATTTGAAACAGTTTTTTATATTGGATAAAAGTAGAGACTCAGAGCTACACAATGGTATATCATACACTACATTTGAAGAATACGAAAGGAATTCTGCTTTGAAAGTTGATCAACTTGTAAACTCCCTTAAGAGAAAATGGCTTTTGACTATTTTACACCCATTCAGCATCATTTACATCCTCACCCGAAGGTTCAGCCACACACATCTCGTTTCAAGATCACACTTCACGCTCTGACCGATGATTTGTTTACCTCTGGATACCATGAAAACAGCCTAACCAGCTCTGCTGGCAGCAATTTCATTATGTTTCAATATTCAACAGGTGTTGTACACACATCACATAACGTTAGCTAACGAGCCAGCTAGCCAGCTAACATTAGCTAGTTAAACAACAATGGACAGTGCTGGGAGTTAACCAACCATGTTCAATGTTAGCCATCTAACATTGGGCTCTAACTAGAACACCACACGGCTCTAGGAAACTAATAACATCACCTAGGGAACCAGCCAGCTAACGTTAGCTAGCTAGCTAACAGTACACTTTAGCTTATGACATTCAGCTTGCAGGCTAGGTAAACAAAGTTCAAGTCCACACACGTCACATAACATTAGCTACCGAGCCAGCCAGCTAACGTTAGCTAGTTAATTAACCACAAACAGTGTCAACAATGCCACAGTGCTGGGAGTTTACATTTACATTTACATTTAAGTCATTTAGCAGACGCTCTTATCCAGAGCGACTTACAAATTGGTGAATTCACCTTCTGACATCAGTGGAACAGCCACTTTACAATAGTGCATCTAAATCATTTAGGGGGGGGGGTGAGAAGGATTGCTTTATCCTATCCTAGGTATTCCTTGAAGAGGTGGGGTTTCAGGTGTCTCCGGAAGGTGGTGATTGACTCCGCTGTCCTGGCGTCGTGAGGGAGTTTGTTCCACCATTGGGGGGCCAGAGCAGCGAACAGTTTTGACTGGGCTGAGCGGGAACTGTACTTCCTCAGTGGTAGGGAGGCGAGCAGGCCAGAGGTGGATGAACGCAGTGCCCTTGTTTGGGTGTAGGGCCTGATCAGAGCCTGGAGGTACTGCGGTGCCGTTCCCCTCACAGCTCCGTAGGCAAGCACCATGGTCTTGTAGCGGATGCGAGCTTCAACTGGAAGCCAGTGGAGAGAGCGGAGGAGCGGGGTGACGTGAGAGAACTTGGGAAGGTTGAACACCAGACGGGCTGCGGCGTTCTGGATGAGTTGTAGGGGTTTAATGGCACAGGCAGGGAGCCCAGCCAACAGCGAGTTGCAGTAATCCAGACGGGAGATGACAAGTGCTTGGATTAGGACCTGCGCCGCTTCCTGTGTGAGGCAGGGGCGTACTCTGCGGATGTTGTAGAGCATGAACCTACAGGAACGGGCCACCGCCTTGATGTTAGTTGAGAACGACAGGGTGTTGTCCAGGATCACGCCAAGGTTCTTAGCTCTCTGGGAGGAGGAAACAATGGAGTTGTCAACCGTGATGGCGAGATCATGGAACGGGCAGTCCTTCCCCGGGAGGAAGAGCAGCTCCGTCTTGCCGAGGTTCAGCTTGAGGTGGTGATCCGTCATCCACACTGATATGTCTGCCAGACATGCAGAGATGCGATTCGCCACCTGGTCATCAGAAGGGGGGGGAAAGGAGAAGATTACCAGGTCCTGTGTGTGTCGTCTGCATAGCAATGATAGGAGAGACCATGTGAGGTTATGACAGAGCCAAGTGACTTGGTGTATAGCGAGAATAGGAGAGGGCCTAGAACAGAGCCCTGGGGGACACCAGTGGTGAGAGCGCGTGGCGAGGAGACAGATTCTCGCCACGCCACCTGGTAGGAGCGACCTGTCAGGTAGGACGCAATCCAAGCGTGGGCCGCACCGGAGATGCCCAACTCGGAGAGGGTGGAGAGGAGGATCTGATGGTTCACAGTGTCGAAGGCAGCCGATAGGTCTAGAAGGATGAGAGCAGAGGAGAGAGAGTTAGCTTTAGCAGTGCGGAGCGCCTCCGTGATACAGAGAAGAGCAGTCTCAGTTGAATGACTAGTCTTGAAACCTGACTGATTTGGATCAAGAAGGTCATTCTGAGAGAGATAGCGGGAGAGCTGGCCAAGGACGGCACGTTCAAGAGTTTTGGAGAGAAAAGAAAGAAGGGATACTGGTCTGTAGTTGTTGACATCGGAGGGATCGAGTGTAGGTTTTTTCAGAAGGGGTGCAACTCTCGCTCTCTTGAAGACGGAAGGGACGTAGCCAGCGGTCAGGGATGAGTTGATGAGCGAGGTGAGGTAAGGGAGAAGGTCTTCGGAAATGGTCTGGAGAAGAGAGGAGGGGATAGGGTCAAGCGGGCAGGTTGTTGGGCGGCCGGCCGTCACAAGAAGCGAGATTTCATCTGGAGAGAGGGGAGAAAGAGGTCAGAGCACAGGGTAGGGCAGTGTGAGCAGAACCAGCGGTGTCGTTTGACTTAGCAAACGAGGATCGGATGTCATCGACCTTCTTTTCAAAATGGTTGACGAAGTCATCTGCAGAGAGGGAGGAGGGGGGGGGAGGATTCAGGAGGGAGGAGAAGGTGGCAAAGAGCTTCCTAGGGTTAGAGGCAGATGCTTGGAATTTAGAGTGGAAGAAAGTGGCTTTAGCAGCAGAGACAGAGGAGGAAAATGTAGAGAGGAGGGAGTGAAAGGATGCCAGGTCCGCAGGGAGGCGAGTTTTCCTCCATTTCCGCTCAGCTGCCCGGAGCACTGTTCTGTGAGCTCGCAATGAGTCGTCGAGCCACGGAGCGGGAGGGGAGGACCGAGCCGGCCTGGAGGATAGGGGACATAGAGAGTCAAAGGATGCAGAAAGGGAAGAGAGGAGGGTTGAGGAGGCAGAATCAGGAGATAGGTTGGAGAAGGTATGAGCAGAGGGAAGAGATGATAGGATGGAAGAGGAGAGAGTAGCGGGGGAGAGAGAGCGAAGGTTGGGACGGCGCGATACCATCCGAGTAGGGGCAGTGTGGGAAGTGTTGGATGAGAGCGAGAGGGAAAAGGATACAAGGTAGTGGTCGGAGACTTGGAGGGGAGTTGCAATGAGGTTAGTGGAAGAACAGCATCTAGTAAAGATGAGGTCGAGCGTATTGCCTGCCTTGTGAGTAGGGGGAAGGTGAGAGAGTGAGGTCAAAGGAGGAGAGGAGTGGAAAGAAGGAGGCAGAGAGGAATGAGTCAAAGGTAGACGTGGGGAGGTTAAAGTCACCCAGGACTGTGAGAGGTGAGCCGTCCTCAGGAAAGGAGCTTATCAAGGCATCAAGCTCATTGATGAACTCTCCGAGGGAACCTGGAGGGCGATAAATGATAAGGATGTTAAGCTTGAAAGGGCTGGTAATTGTGACAGCATGGAATTCAAAGGAGGCGATAGACAGATGGGTAAGGGGAGAAAGAGAGAATGACCACTTGGGAGAGATGAGGATCCCGGTGCCACCGCCCCGCTGACCAGAAGCTCTCGGGGTGTGCGAGAACACGTGGGCGGACGAAGAGAGAGCAGTAGGAGTAGCAGTGTTGTCTGTGGTGATCCATGTTTCCGTCAGTGCCAAGAAGTCGAGGGACTGGAGGGAGGCATAGGCTGAGATGAACTCTGCCTTGTTGGCCGCAGATCGGCAGTTCCAGAGGCTACCGGAGACCTGGAACTCCACGTGGGTCGTGCGCGCTGGGACCACCAGATTAGGGTGGCCGCGGCCACGCGGTGTGGAGCGTTTGTATGGTCTGTGCAGAGAGGAGAGAACAGGGATAGATAGACACATAGTTGACAGGCTACAGAAGAGGCTACGCTAATGCAAAGGAGATTGGAATGACAAGTGGACTACACTTATCGAATGTTCAGAACGTTAAGCTTACGTAGCAAGAATCTTATTGACTAAAATGATTGAAATGATACAGTACTGCTGGAGTAGGCTAGCTGGCAGTGGCTACGTTGTTGACACTACACTAATCAAGTCGTTCCGTCGAGTGTAATAGTTTCTACAGTGCTGCTATTCGGGGCTAGCTGGCTAGCTAGCAGTGTTGATTACGTAACGTTACGTTAAAAGAACGACAATAGCTGGCTAGCTAACCTAGAGAATCGCTCCAGACTACACAATTGTCTTAGATACAAAGACGGCTATGTAGCTAGCTAGCTACGATCAAACAAATCAAACCGTTGTACTGTAATGAAGTGAAATGAAAATGTGATACTACCTGTGGAGCGAGGCGGAATGTTGACCGGGTTGTTGAAGTTCAATTCGGAAGACGTTGGCTAGCTGTTGGCTAGCTAGCTAGCTAGCAGTGACTCCTACGTTAAGGACGACAAATAGCTGGCTAGCTAACCTCGGTAAATTAAGATAATCACTCTAAGTCTACACACTCTAAACTACACAATTACCTTGGATACGAAGACAGCAAAGACAACTATGTAGCTAGCTAACACTACACTAATCGAGTCGTTGAGTGTAATAGTTTCTACAGTGCTAGTGGACGTTAGCTAGCTGCTGTGCTAGTGGACGTTAGCTAGCTGCTGTGCTAGTGGACGTTAGCTAGCTGCTGGGCAGATAGCAGTGTAGACTACGTTAGGACGACGAAATACGATAATTACGCAATTATCTTTGATACAAAGACGGCTATGTAGCTAGCTAAGAAGAAATTGCTAAGATTAGACAAATCAAACCGTTGTACTATAATGAAATGTAATGAAAAGTTATACTACCTGCGGACCGAAGTTATACTACCTGCGGACCGAAGTGTAGATGTGTAGATGCGACTGCTCGCTCCAACCCGGAGTTAACCAACCATGTCAGCTATCTAACATTAGGCTCTAACTAGAACACCACACGGCTCTAGGAAACAAATAATGTCAGCTAGGGAGCCAGCTAACGTTAGCTAGCTAACAGTTCACTTAAACTAGAGGTTGACCGACTATGATTTTTCAACGCCGATAACGATTATTGGAGGACCAAAAAAGCCGATACCAATTAATCTGCCGATTTATTTAATTTTATTTGTAATAATGACAATTACAACAATACTGAATTAACACTTATTTTAACTTAATATAATACATCAATAAAATCAATTTAGCCTCAAGTAAATAATGCAAAAACAAAGTGTTGGAGAAGAAAGTAAAAGTGCAATATGTGCTATGTAAGAAAGCTAACGTTTCAGTTCCTTGCTCAGAACATGAGAACATATGAAAGCTGGTGGTTCATGAGTCTTCAATATTCCCAGGTAAGAAGTTATATGTTGGAGTTATTATAGGAATTATAGGACTATTTCCCTCTATACCATTTGTATTTCATTAACCTTTGACTTTTGGATGTTCTTATAGGCACTTTAGTATTGCCAGTGTAACAGTATAGCTTCCGTCTCTCTAGTTAGTGTGCGCTAACTAGCTAGCCATTTTACTTTGGTTACACCAGCCTCATCTCGGAAGTTGATAGGCTTGAAGTCATAAACAGCGCAATGCTTGACGCACAACGAAGAGCTGCTGGCAAAAAGCACGAAAGTGCTGTTTTAATGAATGTTTATGTGCCTGCTTCTGCCTACCACCGCTCAGTCAGATGCTTGTATGCTCAGTCAGATTATATGCAACGCAGGACACGCTAGACAATATTTACTAATATCATCAACCATGCGTAGTTAACTAGTGATTATGATTGATTGTTTTTTATAAGATAAGTTTAATGCTAGCTAGCAACTTACCTTTGCCTGTTACGCGAATGCAGTCTTCTTGTGGAGTGCCACGAGAGAGAGGCAGGTCGTTATTGCGTTGAACGAGTTAACTGTAAGGTTGCAAGATTGGTTCCCCCGAGCTGACAAGGTGAAAATCTGTCGTTCTGCCCCTGAACGAGGCCGTTAACCCACCGTTCCTAGGCCGTCATTGAAAATAAGAATGTGTTCTGACTTGCCTTGTTACAGAGGTATAAAAAAATGTAAAAATATCAAAATCGGCACATCGGCGCCCAAAAATACAGATTTCCGATTGTTATGAAAACTTGAAATACGATTAAATCGGTCGACCTCTATACAGTACTGTTCAATATCTATGGTTTAACCTCTTGAAACTAGGGGGCACTATTTTTATTTTTGGAAAAATAACGTTCCCAAAGTAAGCCGCCTATTTCTCAGGACCAGATGCTAGAATATGCATATAATTGACAGCTTAGGATAGAAAACACTAAAGTTTCCACAACTGTAAAAATATTGTCTGTGAGTATAACAGAACTGATATTGCAGGTGAAACCCTGATAGAAAAATCAAACCAGGAAGTGGCTTCTATTTTGAAAACTCCATGTTCCATAGCCTGCCTTCGCTCTTTTTAAAGGGATATCAACCAGATTCCTTTTCCTATCGCTTCCTCGAGGTGTCAGTCTTTAGACATAGTTTCAGGCTTTTATTTTGAAAAATGAGCAAGAAAGACAACATCGTGTCATTGCTGGGTGCCAGCAGCATTTTTCTTGGCGCAACAAAGTTTGGGCAGCCATTGCCTTTCCCTCTCCTACTGATATATTATCGATTATATATTCTAAAAACAACCTGAGGATTGATTATAAAAAAACGTTTGACATGTTTCTACGGACACTATTTGGAATTTGTCTGCATTGTCGTGACCGCTCTTTCCTGTGGATTTCTGAACATAACGCACCAGACAAAGAGGTATTTTGGATATAAAAATAATCTTTATGGATCAAAAGGAACATTTGTGTAACGGAGTCTCGTGAGTGAAAACATCCAAAGATCAAAGGTAAACGATTAATTTGATTGCTTTTCTGATATTCATGACCAAGCTACTTGATGCTAGGTGTTCATAATGTTTTGTCGAGCGATCGATAAACTTACACAAACGCTTGGATTGCTTTCACTGTAAAGCATATTTTCAAAATATGACACGACAGGTGGATTAACAAAAGGCTAAATTGTGTTTTGCTATATTGCACTTGTGATTATATGAATATAAATATTTTTAGTAATATTATTTGAATGTGGCGCTATGCAATTCAGCGGTTGTTGATGACAATTATCCCTCTAAAGGGATGGGTAGCGTCAAGAAGTTAACCAGAGACGATATACAGTAACTGTTCAACATCTACGGGTTACCCACCCAACAATATACAGTAACCATTCAACATCTACGGGTTTAACCACCCGACAGAGGAAATGCTATAATCCCACAGTTAATTGAACACTGACAGCATCATACCTACAGCCTAGAGACAGAGAGCAGCGATATAGAGAGATCAGACAGGGTATGTTGACAAAAGACACCTTAATATTGGTTCACAGAACACAGAAACAGGCAGTTTGATCTGCCAGACTAGTTCTCTCACACATCCATATGCTACAGTAAGATGCCCAGCAGCGTTTCCGTTAGCTGGCTTTTGGACGATAAATACAAGTGGATGTAGTGAGAGCTACTGACACAGCTCAGACAGCTGCTGGAGAAAAACATGCTTTAATAAGCTTAATCATTATGCAACAATTCTAAAGGCAATCAAAGCGAGAGAAAAAAAATGACCACAATTAAAGATATATAAAAAGTAGTTATCTCAACGGGTAATTGAAGCGCGCTTCCCATTCAAGGCAACTAGGCAGGCTTCAGCGAGTCACACACCACTTTGCAATGAGCTGGAGGCAGTACGCATTTTGAAAACATATGCTTAATTGTTTGAAATGGGCGCCACATTTGTCCGGTGCCATATTTTCTTAACGGAAACCCTGACGCCCAGCAGGGCCGACATGATCCAGTCTACTCTACAACACAAGCACACCCAGCAGGGCTAACATGATCAAGTCTACTCTACAACACAAGCACGCTGACGCCCAGCAGGACTAACATGATCCAGTCTACTCTGACAACACAAGCAGGACTAACATGATCCAGTCTACTCTACAACACAAGCACGCTGACGCCCAGCAGGGTAAACATGGTCCAGTCTACTCTACAACACAAGCACACCCAGCAGGACTAACATGATCCAGTCTACTCTACAACACAAGCACGCTGACGCCCAGCAGGGTAAACATGATCCAGTCTACTCTACAACACAAGCACACCCAGCAGGACTAACATGATCCAGTCTACTCTACAACACAAGCACGCTGACGCCCAGCAGGGTAAACATGATCCAGTCTACTCTACAACACAAGCACACCCAGCAGGACTAACATGATCCAGTCTACTCTACAACACAAGCACGCTGACGCCCAGCAGGGTAAACATGATCCAGTCTACTCTACAACACAAGCACGCTGACGCCCAGCAGGACTAACATGATCCAGTCTACTCTGACAACACAAGCACACCCAGCAGGGTAAACATGATCCAGTCTACTCTACAACACAAGCACGCTGACGCCCAGCAGGGTAAACATGATCCAGTCTACTCTGACAACACAAGCAGGACTAACATGATCCAGTCTACTCTGACAACACAAGCAGGACTAACATGATCCAGTCTACTCTAAAACACAAGCACGCTGATGCCCAGCAGGACGAACATGATCCAGTCTACTCTACAACACAAGCATAGAAAAAAAGACATAAGCAATATGTCATCATTGAAGCCCAATGCAGAAACAAAAGTATTGTCTCAAGAATATCCATTGATGGCTACATAGTAAATACTAGACTACCACACCACTCACCAATACTTACTTGTTAGTTCATGTCAGTCAGCTTAAAAAGACAGCTCTAGTTGGATTTCATCCTACAGCCATGTTGGCAGGGAACCGAGAACAGATGAAACACAAGAGGGAATGGAACAACAGAATGGGTGAAGCTGTTATACGAGGCCTTGTCCAAAACATTATTTTCCTCTGTTCAAAGTGGATCTGGATCGTCGAGTGATGCTTCTTCATTTAGTGTAGAGAATCATTGTACCATCTAAACCGCTGTGAAATATATTTTACATAACCAAAAATATTGTATTTTCAGCTGTTGTACAAAACAGAAAGTAAAAGAAGCCAAAACAAAACTCTGGGAAGCATAGAAACAGTGCACATAGAACAGATCTACCGCTACTTAGACTGGCTTTCAATGATAAATCTGTAACACATAGAACAGATCTACCGCTACTTAGACTGGCTTTCAATGAGAATGACACATCTAGAAAACAAATTTCTATGTACATTTGGTCAGGCCGCCCAAAAAGTGACATAACGCAGCTGTAAGGCTAATGGAAGTCCAGTACATTTATACCGCTGCCTCAGAGGGATGTTACACGTGTCCTTCCTATAGGATCCCTGGGGAGTCACTAATACGAGGCTTCATATCACACACAGA
The DNA here is from genome assembly GCF_036934945.1 of Oncorhynchus masou masou. NCBI lineage: Eukaryota > Metazoa > Chordata > Actinopteri > Salmoniformes > Salmonidae > Oncorhynchus > Oncorhynchus masou. The sequence goes on along the minus strand of NC_088221.1, from coordinate 52,563,570 downwards.
CAGGAAACACACTCCCGGAAAGGTAACGTTGATCAAACTTGTAGGAAAAAGGTCAGCCCTAGTATTTGTTTAACATCAACATACTGCAGAAAAAAACTGTTCAAACAACAATAGTGTTTAAACAACAAGCATTAAAGAACCACTTGTGACCGTAATGGACCATGTGGCCTGAGGATGACATGTACAGTTCTGTTTTGGGAAATGGGAGGGTGGAGCAGCGGAACTTTGAGCAGAAGTTTTAAAAATAGCTGAATTTAAAAAAGATAGTTTGGGATATTGGCAATGAAGTCCTTTATCTACTTCCCCAGAGTCAGATGACCTCATGGATACCATTTTTATGTCTCTGCGTTATAAAACAAACTAAATCTTGAAATAGCCTTTTCACTGAGAATGCTCCATTCCTAACCCAGAGAGAGAACAGACACTGTGTTAAACTCCTAACCCAGAGAGAGAACAGACACTGTGTTAAACTCCTAACCCAGAGAGAGAACAGACACTGTGTTAAACTCCTAACCCAGAGAGAGAACAGACACTGTGTTAAACTCCTAACCCAGAGAGAGAACAGACACTGTTATTTTACTAACTAGAGGACTGTGTTAAACTCCTAACCCAGAGAGAACAGACACTTATTTTACTAATCTACTCATGCACACGTGTGTTTGTGTGTGTGTGTGGTGACCAAGCATTGACACAAGGGAGATGGGAACATCAGAGAGAACAACATAAACAGAGAGCAGAATGGCATACAGAGAAACATATCCTCTTGCCATATTGACTAAATACAGACTACAGATCAATGGACCTTTGGGACCAATGAGTCCTGTGTAGGTCTGGGGCTGGCAGGGAGAGACGGGGCCCTGCCGGGAGACACGGGAGAGCCTGGATTTTTACATTTTTTACCTCACCTTTATTTAACCAGGTAGGCTCGTTGAGAACAAGTTCTAATTTCAACTGCGACAAGATGAAGGAAAGCAGTTCGACACAAACACAAGAGTGACACATGGAAAACAAACGTACAGTCAATAACACAATAGACAAATCTGTATACAGGGGTGTGCAAATGAAGTAAGGAGTTAAGGCAATAAATAGTCCATAGTGGCGAAGTAATTAAAATTATAGCAATTAAACACTGGAATGGTAGATGTGCAGAATATGAGTGTGCAGGTAGAGATACTGGGGTGCAAAGGAGCAAAATAAATAAAATAAATACAGTATGGGGATGAGGTAGTTGGATGGGCTATGTACAGGTGCAGTGATCTGTAAGCTGCTCTGACAGCTGGTGCTTAAAGTTAGTGAGGGAGATATGAATCTCTTTTTGCAAATTGTTCCAGTCATTGGCAGCAGAGAAGAACTGGAAGGAAAGTCGGCCGAAGGAGGAATCGGCTTTGGCGGTGACCAGTGAGATATACCTGCTGGAGTGCGTGCTATGGGTGGGTGCTGCTATGGTGACCAGTGAGCTGAGATAGGGGGCTTTATCTAGCAGAGACTTGTAGATGAATCCGGGAGTATGATGATCATGTCCCGGATTGTGAGTCCCGCAACCAAACAACCCTGTCACACATTTTATTAACAATTAAATATATATATATTTTTCATTTAAAGGTCAATTTTTCCTGTATTTCAGTCAGACTTCCCATTCATTTGATGAGAACATTCAGTTGTACAAAAGTGTGGACACTGCTTCAAATTAGTGGATTCGGCTATGTCAGCCACACCGGTTGCTGACAGGGATATTAAATCAAGCACATACAATCCCCATAGACAAACATTGGCAGTTGAATGACCTTACTGAAGAGATCAGTGACTTGCAGAGCCGTCATAGGATTCAACCTTTCTAACAAGTCAGTTCGTCAAATCTCTGCCCTGCTAGAGCTGCCCCAGTCACCTGTAAGTGCTGTTATTGTGAAGTGGAAACGTGTAGGAGCAACAATGGCTCAGCCACGAAGTAGTAGGAAACACAAGCTCACAGAACGGAACCGCCGAGTGCTGAAGCATGTAAAAAAAAAATAGTCTATCTTCAGATGCAACACTCACTACAGATCAAAACTGCCTCTGGAAGCAACATCAGCACAATAACAGTTTGTCGGGGGAAAATGGGTTTCATGGCAGAGCAGCCACACACAAGCCTAAGATCACCAGGTGCAATGCCATGCGTCGGCTGGAGTAGTGTAAAGCTCGCCGCCATTCGACTCTGGAGCAGTGGAAATGGGGTCTCTGGAGGGATTAATCAAATTGACCAAGATGGTGTAGCAGTAAGACGTCGTGTCGTGTCCAGTGTATATATCGTTTTTTTGGGGGGGGTTTTTACATATTTTTCTTATATTTTTCTTCGCATATCTTTTAAAACATTTTGCTAAACCTCAGCTTCCAAATACTCTCCTGCAACCCGCCTCACCCAATGTAGCTATTTTCCTAAAGTATTTATATTTACTTCGGAACCGGAACCCCTCAACTGAAGCTGGCCAGCTAACTACCAGCTATGCTAGCGGTCCTCAGCTAACCGGCCATCAGCTAACCTTTAGCTCGGAAAGCTCTCGCCAGTTCGAACAACGCGACTCTAACCAGAGCATAACGGACCTATTTATTTTTTATCCCCGGATTCCCACCGCAAACGGAACATTTCTCAGCTGGATCTTCACAACTAGCTATCTAGCTAAACCGCAACCCCTGACGATTACCCCTGGCTAGCGTTTCCACCCACTTAGCTTGAAGCTAGCCCGGGCAGAGCCCCTGTGCTACCACCGTAGCATACTCCTGGGCTACAATACCCGGACCCACGACCGGTCTATCGATGTCACCGCATGAAGATGAATAAACAGACTCACCCCATCGCGACGTCCCCCAAAGGCTAACTCTCTTGCCCTTGCTATCTCCTTGCCTGCTAATTCGGCCTGCTAACTGCTAGCTTGTTTAGCCCCGGTCCGCTAACTGCTACCTTGTTTAGCCCCGGCCTACTAACTGTTAGCTTGTTAGCACAGGCCTGCTAACCATCTGAATCGCCGCGTCCAAAAAATTCACTGGACCCATATTTACTTTCTATCTCTTTTCGATTTTTAATTTGTTTATACCTTCCGGTAACCTTCCTCACCCAATGTGATACGGAATCGCTATTATTTTTAAAACACACTCAAGAACCTCCAGAAGCTAACCAGCTAACTAGCTACAAGCTATTTAGTCATTGTTAGTTTTTTTTAAAGTTTTTTTAACCTGGATAACACTCGGCAGTCCAGCTTCCCTGCCGCATCCACCGCTGCCCCCTGGACACTGATCACTTGGCTACATAGCTGATGCACGCTGGACTGTCCATTAATCACGGTACTCCATTCTGCTTGTTTATGTTTTATCTGTCGGCCCCGTTGCCTCGTCAACGCCATTTTACCTGCTGCTGTTGCGCTAGCTGATTAGCTGTTGTTGTCTCACCTACTGTTTTAGCTAGCTTTCCCAATTCAACACCTGTGATCACTGTATGCCTCGCTGTATGTCTCTCTCAAATGTCAATATGCCTTGTATACTGTTGTTCAGGTTAGTTATCATTGTTTTAGTTCACAATGAAGCCCCTAGTTCCACTCTTCATACCCCTGATACCTCCTTTGTCCCACCTCCCACACATGCGGTGACCTCACCCAAATCAAATCAAATTTTATTTGTCACATACACATGGTTAGCAGATGTTAATGCGAGTGTAGCGAAATGCTTGTGCTTCTAGTTCCGACAATGCAGTAATAACCAACAAGTAATCTAACTAACAATTCCTAATCTACTGTCTTATACACGATGTAAGGGGATAAAGAATATGTACATAAGGATATATGAGTGAGTGATGGTACAGAGCAGCATAGGCAAGATACAGTAGATGGTATCGAGTACAGTATATACATGTGAGATGAATATGTAAACAAAGTGGCATAGTTAAAGTGGCTAGTGATACATGTATTACATAAGGATGCAGTCGATGATATAGAGTACAGTATATAGGTATGCATATGAGATGAATAATGTAGGGTAAGTAACATTATATAAGGTAGCATTGTTTAAAGTGGCTAGTGATATATTTACAACATTTCCCATCAATTCCCATTATTAAAGTGGCTGGAGTTGAGTCAGTGTCAGTGTGTAGGCAGCAGCCACTCAATGTTAGTGGTGGTTGTTTAACAGTCTGATGGCCTTGAGATAGAAGCTGTTTTTCAGTCTCTCGGTCCCAGCTTTGATGCACCTGTACTGACCTCGCCTTCTGGATGATAGCGGGGTGAACAGGCAGTGGCTCGGGAGGTAGATGTCCTTGATGATCTTTATGGCCTTCCTGTAACATCGGGTGGTGTAGGTGTCCTGGAGGGCAGGTAGTTTGCCCCTGATGATGCGTTGTGCAGACCTCACTACCCTCTGGAGAGCCTTACGGTTGAGGGCGGAGCAGTTGCCGTACCAGGCGGTGATACAGCCCGCCAGGATGCTCTCGATTGTGCCTCTGTAGAAGTTTGTGAGTGCTCTTGGTGACAAGCCGAATTTCTTCAGCCTCCTGAGGTTGAAGAGGCGCTGCTGCGCCTTCTTCACGATGCTGTCTGTGTGAGTGGACCAATTCAGTTTGTCTGTGATGTGTATGCCGAGGAACTTAAAACTTGCTACTCTCTCCACTACTCTTCCATCGATGTGGATAGGGGGGTGTTCCCTCTGCTGTTTCCTGAAGTCCACAATCATCTCCTTAGTTTTGTTGACGTTGAGTGTGAGGTTATTTTCCTGACACCACACTCCGAGGGCCCTCACCTCCTCCCTGTAGGCCGTCTCGTCGTTGTTGGTAATCAAGCCTACCACTGTTGTGTCGTCCGCAAACTTGATGATTGAGTTGGAGGCGTGCGTGGCCACGCAGTCGTGGGTGAACAGGGAGTACAGGAGAGGGCTCAGAACGCACCCTTGTGGGGCCCCAGTGTTGAGGATCAGCGGGGAGGAGATGTTGTTACCTACCCTCACCACCTGGGGCGGCCCGTCAGGAAGTCCAGTACCCAGTTGCACAGGGCGGGGTCGAGACCCAGGGTCTCGAGCTTGATGACGAGCTTGGAGGGTACTATGGTGGTGAATGCCGAGCTGTAGTCGATGAACAGCATTCTCACATAGGTATTCCTCTTGTCCAGATGGGTTAGGGCAGTGTGCAGTGTGGTTGAGATTGCATCGTCTGTGGACCTATTTGAGCGGTAAGCAAATTGGAGTGGGTCTAGGGAGTCAGGTAGGGTGGAGGTGATATGGTCCTTGACTAGTCTCTCAAAGCACTTCATGATGACGGAAGTGAGTGCTACGGGGCGGTAGTCGTTTAGCTCAGTTACCTTAGCTTTCTTGGGAACAGGAACGATGGTGGCCCTCTTGAAGCATGTGGGAACAGCAGACTGGTATAGGGATTGATTGAATATGTCCGTAAACACACCAGCCAGCTGGTCTGCGCATGCTCTGAGGGCGCGGCTGGGGATGCCGTCTGGGCCTGCAGCCTTGCGAGGGTTAACACGTTTAAATGTTTTACTCACCTCGGCTGCAGTGAAGGAGAGACCGCATTTTTCCGTTGCAGGCAGTGTCAGTGGCACTGTATTGTCCTCAAAGCGGGCAAAAAAGTTATTTAGTCTGCCTGGGAGCAAGACATCCTGGTCCGTGACTGGGCTGGATTTCTTCCTGTAGTCCGTGATTGACTGTAGACCCTGCCACATGCCTCTTGTGTCTGAGCCGTTGAATTGGGATTCTACTTTGTCTCTGTACTGACGCTTAGCTTGTTTGATAGCCTTACGGAGGGAATAGCTGCATTGTTTGTATTCAGTCATGTTGCCAGACACCTTGCCCTGATTGAAAGCAGTGGTTCGTGCTTTCAGTTTCACACGAATGCTGCCATCAATCCAAGGTTTCTGGTTAGGGAATGTTTTAATCGTTGCTATGGGAACGACATCTTCAACGCACGTTCTAATGAACTCGCACACCGAATCAGCGTATTCGTCAATGTTGTTATTTGACGCAATACGAAACATGTCCCAGTCCACGTGATGGAAGCAGTCTTGGAGTGTGGAGTCAGCTTGGTCGGACCAGCGTTGGACAGACCTCAGCGTGGGAGCTTCTTTTTTTAGCTTTTGTCTGTAGGCAGGTATCAGCAAAATGGAGTTGTGGTCAGCTTTTCCGAAAGGGGGGCGGGGCAGGGCCTTATATGCGTTGCGGAAGTTAGAGTAACAGTGATCCAAGGTTTTTCCGCCCCTGGTTGCGCAATCGATATGCTGATCAAATTTAGGGAGTCTTGTTTTCAGATTAGCCTTGTTAAAATCCCCAACAACGATGAATGCAGCCTCCGGATAAATGGTTTCCAGTTTGCAAAGAGTTAAATAAAGTTCGTTAGGAGCCATCGATGTGTCTGCTTGGGGGGGGATATATACGGCTGTGATTATAATCGAAGAGAATTCTCTTGGTAGGTAATGCGGTCTATATTTGATTGTGAGGAATTCTAAATCAGGTGAACAGAAGGATTTGAGTTCCTGTATGTTTCTTTCATCGCACCATGCCTCGTTAGCCATAAGGCATACACCCCCACCCCTCTTCTTACCAGAAAGGTGTTTGTTTCTGTCGGCGCGATGCGTGGAGAAACCCGTTGGCTGCACCGCATCGGATAGCGTCTCTCCAGTGAGCCATGTTTACGTGAAGCACAGAACGTTACAGTCTCTGATGTCCCTCTGGAATGCTACCCTTGCTCGGATTTCATCAACCTTGTTGTCAAGAGACTGGACATTGGCAAGAAGAATGCTAGGAAGTGGGGCACGATGTGCCCGTCTCCGTAGTCTGACCAGAAGACCGCTACGTTTCCCTCTTTTTCGGAGTCGTTTTTGGGGTCGCTGCATGCGATCCATTCCGTTGTCCTGTTTGTAAGGCAGAACACAGGATCCGAGTCGCGAAAAACATATTCTTGGTCGTACTGATGGTGAGTTGACGCTGATCTTATATACAGTAGTTCTTCTCGGCTGTATGTAATGAAACCTAAGATGACCTGAGGTACTAATGTAAGAAATAACACATAAAAAAACAAAAAACTGCATAGTTTCCTAGGAACGCGAAGCGAGGCGGCCATCGCGAAGCGGCCATCGCGAAGCGAGGCGGCCATCTCTGTCGGCGCCGGAAGTACATTCCGCATGTCCAGAGATACAACCAGCATGTCCAGAGATACAACCTCTCTCATCATCACCCAGTGCCTGGGCTTACCTCCGCTGTACCCGCACCCCACCATACCCCTGTCTGCGCATTATGCCCTGAATATATTCTACCATGCCCAGAAACCTGCTCCTCTTATTCTCTGTCCCCAATGCTCTAGGCGACCAGTTTTGATAGCCTTTAGCCGCACCCTCATACTACTCCTTCTCTGTGCCGCGGGTGATGTGGAGGTAAACCCAGGCCCTGCATGTCCCCAGGCACCCTCATTTGTTGACTTCTGTGATCGAAAAAGCCTTGGTTTCATGCATGTCAACATCAGAAGCCTCCTCACTAAGTTTGTTTTACTCACTGCTTTAGCACACTCTGCTAACCCTGATGTCCTTGCCGTGTCTGAATCCTGGCTCAGGAAGGCCACCAAAAATTCTGAGATTTCCATACCCAACTATAACATCTTCCGTCAAGATAGAACTGCCAAAGGGGAGGAGTTGCAATCTACTGCAGAGATAGCCTGCAAAGTAATGTCATACTTTCCAGGTCCATACCCAAACAGTTCGAACTACTAATTTTGAAAATTACTCTCCAGAAATAAGTCTCACTGTTGCCGCCTGCTACCGACCCCCCTCAGCTCCCAGCTGTGCCCTGGACACCATTTGTGAATTGATCGCCCCCCATCTAGCTTCAGAGTTTGTTCCTTCACTCACGCCGCCAAACTTACCCTAGTAAAACTGACTATCCTACCGATCCTCGACTTCGGCGATGTCATCTACAAAATTGCCTCCAACACTCTACTCAGCAAACTGGATGCAGTTTATCACAGTGCCATCCGTTTTGTCACTAAAGTACTTTATACCACCCACCACTGCGACTTGTATGCTCTAGTCGGCTGGCCCTCGCTACATATTCGCCGCCAGACCCACTGGCTCCAGGTCATCTACAAGTCCATGCTAGGTAAAGCTCCGCCTTATCTCAGTTCACTGGTCACGATGGCAACACCCATCCGTAGCACGCGCTCCAGCAGGTGTATCTCACTGATCATCCCTAAAGCCAACACCTCATTTGGCCGCCTTTCGTTCCAATACTCTGCTGCCTCTGACTGGAACGAATTGCAAAAATCCCTAAACACCTCCCTCTGCAACTGGATCCTGGACTTCCTGACAGGCAGCCCACCGGTGGTAAGGGTAGGCAACAACACATCTTTCACGCTGATCCTCAACACGGGGGCACCTCAGGAGTGCGTACATTTTTATTTTTATTTTATTTGACCTTTATTTAACTAGGCAAGTCAGTTAAGAACAAATTCTTATTTTCAATGACAACCTACTGTTCCTAGGCTAACTGCCTGTTCAGGGGCAGAACGACAGATTTGTACCTTGTCAGCTCAGGGGTTTGAACTTGCAACCTTCCGGTTACTAGTCCAACGCTCTAACCACTAGGCTACCCTACATACTTGGGTTGGAATCATTAAAACTCATTTTTCAAAAACACTCCACAAATGTCTTAACTTCCCTAGGGTAGGGGGCAGCATTGGGAATGGGGTCATATTGCACTTCCTAAGGCTTCCACTAGATGTCAGTCTTTAGAACCTTGTTTGAGGGTTCTACTGTGTAGTGGGGGCGAATGAGGAATTGGGTCAGAGGTCTGCCAGAGAGGCATGAGCTAACCATGCGCGTTCACGTGATAGTTGGCTTGCGTTCCATTGCAATTCTACAGACAAAGGAATTCTCCGGTTGGAACATTATTGAAGATTTATGTTAAAAAAAAAAATCCTAAAGATTGATTCTATACATCGTTTGACATGTTTCTACAGACTGTAACTGAACCTTTTGGACTAAGTGGACTTTTTGGACTAAATGGACTTTGTCGAACAAATCAAACATTTATTGTGGAACTGGGATTCCTGGGAGTGCATTCTGATGAAGATCATCTTAGGTAAGTGAATATTTATAATGCTATTTCTGACATCGGGTATGCTTTTTCCATAAAGTTTATTTATTTTTTATCTGACACAGCGGTTGCATTAAGGAGAAGTGGATCTAGAAATCCACTCATTATCAATGTTTATTATGAGAATTTCTGTAAATTGATGTGGCTCTCTGCAAAATCACCGAATGTTTTGGAACTACTGAACATAACGCGCCAATGTATACTCCGATTTTTGGTTATAAATATGAACTTTACAAAACAAAAAAATATATACATGTATTGTGTAAGATGAAGTCCTATGAGTGTCATCTGATGAAGATCAAAGGTTAGTGATTCATTTTCTCTCTATTTCTGTTTTTTGTGACTCCTCTCTTTGGCTGGAAAAAGGGCGGTGTTTTTCTGTGACTTGGCTCTGACCTAACAATAGTTTGGTGTGCTTTCGTCGTAAAGCCTTTTTGAAATCGGACACCGAGGCTGGATTTACAACAAGTGTATCTTTAAAATTGTGTAAAATACTTGTATGTTTGAGGAATTTTAATTATGAGATTTGTTTTGAATTTGGCACTCTGCAGTTTCACTGGCTGTTGACGAGGTTTAGTGAAGTTAACACATGGTCCGTGTGAAATTAATGGAATGACAGTCACATGGCCAGTGTGTTGAAAGGTCAGAGTAATAAGATACAAAGAAAATGCTTTATTACCTTGGACCCCAATGCTGGCCTTCCCCCTGTTGGAAGGCTGCATGTTCCTCTCCTACACAAAAGAAAATACTACCATGTTAAGCCTAACCTCAGTAGAGTCTATCCAGGGCCAACGTTTAAATGTTTTTTTTATTTCACCTTTTTTTTTTACCAGGTAGGCTAGTTGAGAACAAGTTCTCATCTACAACTGCGACCTGGCCAAGATAAAGCAAAGCAGTGTGACACAAACAACACAGAGTTACACATAAACAAACGTACAGTCAATAACAATAGAAAAACATACAGTTCAAGTCGGAAGTTTACATTCACTTAGGTTGGAGTCATTAAAACTCATTTTTCAACCACTCCACAAATTTCTTGTTAACAAACTTTAGTTTTGGCAAGTCTGTAAGGACATCTACTTTGTGCATGACACAAGTCATTTTTCCAACAATTGTTTACAGACAGATTATTACACTTATAATTCACAGTATTACAATTCCAGTGGGTCAGAAGTTTACATACGCTAAGTTGACTGTGCCTTTAAATAGCTTGGAAAATGTCATGGCTTTAGAAGCTTCTGATAGGCTAATTGACATCATTTGAGTCAATTGGAGGTGGACCTGTGGATGCATTTCAAAGCCTACCTTCAAACTCAGTGCCTCTTTGCTTGACATCATGTGAAAATCAAAAAGAGAACTCCATAAGTCTGTAAGTATCTTACATTTCCTAAAAACATGTTCTCATTGTCATTATGGGCTATTGTGCACAGATGGTTGATTTTTTTATTTTTTTATCTTTAAATCAGGTTGTAACAACAAAAATGTGGATTGTATATACTGGACTTTTCGTTCAGATAATCCTTAATTTCATTACATTTATTCTTGGGATTTGTGTGTATCGTTACATACATACATAATTAAACCACCCACCAATTTGGAGTAACACAACACAACATATAAAACGATACATATATATATATATTTTTACAGCTTTTGTTACATTTTGCATATACACAGTACTTTTATGTACAGCAATCACACAATACATTACTGAACATAAACTCTAATCCCAACCCTCAGCACATCCCACCTATCACCGTAGACCCCCTCAGCACATCCCACCTATCACCGTAGACCCCCTCAGCACATCCCACCTATCACCGTAGACCCCCTCAGCACATCCCACCTATCACCGTAGACCCCCTCAGCACATCCCACCTATCACCGTAGACCCCCTCAGCACATCCCACCTATCACCGTAGACCCCCTCAGCACATCCCACCTATCACCGTAGACCCCCTAAGCAAATCCCACCCATCACCGTAGACCCCCTCAGCACATCCCACCTATCACCGTAGACCCCCTCAGCACATCCCACCTATCACCGTAGACACCATAGACCCACTGAAGACCCACTGAAGACCCTCATTTGGTTTGCAAACAGGTGTAAATATTAGTATGAACATAAGATTCAACAACAGACATGTGAGTAACAGAAATTGAATAATGTGTCCCTGAACAAAGGGGGGTTCAAAATCAAAAGCAACAGTCAGTATCTGGTGTGGCCACCAGCTGCATTAAGTACTGCAGTGCATCTCCTCCTCATGGACTGCACCAGATTTGCCAGGTCTTGCTGTGAGATGGTACCTACCCCACTCTTCCACCAAGACACCTGTAAGTTCCCGGACATTTCTGGGGGGAATGGCCCTAGCCCTCACCCTCCGATCCAACAGGTCCTAGACGTGCTCAATGGGATTGAGATCCGGGCTCGTCACTGGCCATGGCAAAACACTGACAATTCCTGTCTTGCAGGAAATCAACCACACTGCTCGTTCTGTGCGTGGTGGCATTGTCATGCTGGAGGGTCATGTCAGGATGATCCTGCAGGAAGGGTACCACATGAGGGAGGAGGAGGTCTTCCCTGTAACGCACAGCATAGAGATTGCCTGAAATAACAACAAGCTCAGTCCGATAATGCTGTGACACAAAGCCCCAGACCATGACGGACCCTCCAACTCCAAAATCGGTCCCTCTCCAGAGTACAGGCTTTGGTTTAACGCTCATTCCTTTGACGATAAACGCAAATTCAACCATCACCCCTGGTGAGACAAAACCGCAACTCGTCAGTGAAGAGCACTTTTTGCCAGTCCTGTCTGGTCCAGCGACAGTGGGTTTGTGCCCATAGGCGACATTGTTGCCGGTGATGTATGGTGAGGACCTGCCTTACGGCAGGCCTACAAGCCCTCAGTCCAGCCTCTCTCAGCCTATTGAGAACAGTCGAAGCACTGATGGAGGGATTGTACGTTCCTGGTGTAACTCGGGCAGTTGTTGCCATCCTGTACCTGTCCCGCAGGTATGATGTTCGGATGTACCGATCCTGAGCAGGTGTTGTTACATGTGGTCTGCCACTGCGAGGATGAACAGCAGTCCGTCCTGTCTTCCTGTAGCACTGTCTTAGACATCTCACAGTACGGACAATGCAATTTATTGCCCTGGCCACATCTGTAGTCCTCATGCCTCCTTGCAGCATGCATAAGGCATGTTCACACAGATGGGTGGGGACCCTGTGCATCTTTCGTTGGGTGTTTTTCAGAGTCAGAATGGCAGTAGTCAGTAGTTTATTTTTTCGCTGAGTTTATATGCAGTATAAAGTTTATATAGTATTCTGTTGGTGGCAAGAACTTTGTAGAATAATTTAAAGTGAAAAACTCTGTTGAATCAAGTGTTTTTTTGTATCAATTCATAAACCATGTGCAATGGAATCAGTACATCAAAAATCTCTTCCCTTTTATTTTGCAACTTGTATGGCGCAGCTGTCAACATTTGTGTGTTCAAATGAAACTGGTATATTTTTCTATTTTTGCCAGTTCCTTACAGTCAATTAGTATCTTTATTATGGCAGGCAAACAAGTTCCCTACCTTCTCCCTTTTCCACTTGCCTCCTCCGTGTTTGTGGTAATGCTGCAATCGTTGGTTTTAAGTGTGGATTGAGCAGACATTCCATATATTTCCGATAGCTGCATATGTGACACAACTCCACCTTTTCTATTCATTATATAATTAAAGAAAATAAATGTATCCATAAAGAATGTTTTTTTAAATTCAAATCAGTATATTTGAGTTTAACCATAATATTGGTTGTATCGCAATAACATCTGCTAACCATGTTTATGTGACCAATAAAATGTAATCTTTTCTGAAGGATAAAACTGAAATTGTAACGAGCTTTGTATGGCTTGTTTAAGAAAAGGTGATACTTTAAACACATTTTCAATGAGTAGGAAATTAGAAGTTGTAATCTGTATAAAAGGATCATTTTTGAACAATATGATTTTTTTTAAACGAGTTGTCTTGAGTAGGAAGTGCAATTAGTAAGTAAACTGATAGGACCAAAGAGTTAATGTGTTTTTTTAGTATTTACCATAGTTGCAGAATCGTGTCTATTTTGCAAACGTTCTATTGAAATAAATTGTGGTAAGTTACCAAGTATGTCTACTTCACCATCCACCCATTTTATTGGTAAACTACAACGTAGTGTAAACGCGGTCTTTTTACGATCCAAAACGTAATATGCTACACATAATTAGGTTTAGATCCAGAGGGTTAAAGATCAAGACCTTCAATGAGACTGCAGGGATCCAGATTGCAGACTTGAGTCATCAGCATACAGACACCTGTTTTATCCCCTGGTTTCTAGATGTTCATGCCGGATCTAATTTTAATAGCCAGTATTTCAATGGCCATAATAAATAGATATCAAATCAAATTTTATTTGTCACATACACATGGTTAGCAGATGTTAATGCGAGTGTAGCGAAATGCTTGTGCTTCGAGTTCCGACAATGCAGTAATAACCAACAAATACTGCTAACAATTCCAAAACTACTACCTTATACATACAAGTGTAAAGGGATAAAGAATATGTACATAAAGATATGAATGAGTGATGGAACAGAGCGGCATAGGCAAGATGCAGTAGATGGTATCGAGTACAGTATATACATATGAGATGAGTATGTAAACAAAGTGGCATAGTTAAAGTGGCTAGTGATATATTTTACATCAATTCCCATTATTAAAGTGGCTGGAGTTGAGTCAGTGTGTTGGCAGCAGCCACTCAATGTTAGTGGTGGCTGTTTAACAGTCTGATGGCCTTGAGATAGAAGCTGTTTTTCAGTCTCTCGGTCCCAGCGTTGATGCACCTGTACTGACCTCGCCTTCTGGATGATAGCGGGGTGAACAGGCAGTGGCTCGGGTGGTTGTCCTTGATGATCTTTATGGCCTTCCTGTGACATCGGGTGGTGTAGGTGTCCTGGAGGGCAGGTAGTCTGCCCCCGGTGATGCGTTGTGCAGACCTCACTACCCTCTGGAGAGCCTTACGGTTGTGGGCGGAGCAGTTGCCGTACCAGGCGGTGATACAGCCCGACAGGATGCTCTCGATTGTGCATCTGTAGAAGTTTGAGTGCTTTTGGTGACAAGCCAAATTTCTTCAGTCTGCTGAGGTTGAAGAGGCGCTGCTGCGCCTTTTTCACGATGCTGTCTGTGTGGGTGGACCAATTCAGTTTGTCTGTGATGTGTACGCCGAGGAACTTAAAACCTACTACCCTCTCCACTACTGTTCCATCGATGTGGATAGTTTTGTTGACATTGAGGGTGAGGTTATTTTCCTGACACCACACTCGAGGGCCCTCACCTCCTCCCTTTAGGCCGTCTCGTCGTTGTTGGTAATCAAGCCTACCACTGTAGTGTCATCCGCAAACTTGATGATTGAGTTGGAGGCGTGCGTGGCCACGCAGTCGTGGGTGAACAGGGAGTACAGGAGAGGGCTCAGAACGCACCCTTGTGGGGCCCCAGTGTTGAGGATCAGCGGGGTGGAGATGTTGTTACCTACCCTCACCACCTGGGGGCGGCCCTTTCACGAAGTCTAGTACCCAGCTGCACAGGGCGGGGTCGAGACCCAGGGTCTCGAGCTTGATGACAAGTTTGGAGGGTTCTATGGTGTTAAATGCTGAGCTGTAGTCGATGAACAGCATTCTCACATAGCTATTCCTCTTATCCAGATGGGTTAGGGCAGTGTGCAGTGTGGTTGAGATTGCATCGTCTGTGGACCTATTTAGGCGGTAAGCAAATTGGAGTGGGTCTAGGGTGTCAGGTAGGGTGGAGGTGATATGGTCCTTGAACTAGTCTCTCAAAGCACTTCATGATGACGGAAGTGAGTGCTACGGGGAGGTAGTCGTTTAGCTCAGTTACCTTAGCTTTCTTGGGAATAGGAACAATGGTGGCCCTCTTGAAGCATGTGGGAACAGCAGACTGGGATAGGGATCGATTGAATATGTCCGTAAACACACCAGCCAGTTGGTCTGCGTATGTTCTGACGGTGCGGATGGGGATGCCGTCTGGGCCTGCAGCCTTGCGAGGGTTAACACGTTTAAATGTTTTACTCACCTCGGCTGCAGTGAAGGAGAGTCCGCATGTTTTGGTTGCGGGCCGTGTCAGTGGCACTGTATTGTCCTCAAAGCAGGCAAAAAAGTTATTTAGTCTGCCTGGGAGCAAGGCATCCTGGTCCGTGACTGGGATGGTTTTCTTTTTGTAATCCGTGATTGACTGTAGACCCTGCCACATACCTCGTGTCTGAACCGTTGAATTGCGGTTCTACTTGGTCTCTATACTGACGCTTAGCTTGTTTGATTGCCTTGCGGAGGGAATAGCTACACTGTTTGTATTCGGTCATGTTTCCGGTCACCTTGCCCTGATTAAAAGCAGTGGTTCGCGCTTTCGGTTTCACGCGAATGCTGCCATCAATCCATGGTTTCTGGTTTGGGAATGTTTTAATCGTTGCTATGGCAACGACATCTTCAACGCACGTTCTAATGAACTCGCTCACCGAATCAGCATATTCGTCAATGTTGTTGTCTGACGCAATACGAAACATATCCCAGTCCACGTGATGAAAGCAGTCTTGGAGCGTGGAATCAGATTGGTCGGACCAGCGTTGAACAGACCTGAGCGTGGGAGCTTCTTGTTTTAGCTTCTGTCTGTAGGCAGGGAGCAACAAAATGGAGTCGTGGTCAGCTTTTCCGAAAGGAGGGCGGGGGAGGGCCTTATATGCATCGCGGAAGTTAGAATAGCAATGATCCAAGGTTTTACCAGCCCTGGTTGTTCAATTGATATGCTGATACAATTTAAGGAGTCTTGTTTTCAGATTTGCCTTGTTAAAATCCCCAGCTACAATGAATGCAGCCTCAGGATGTATGGATTCCAGTTTGCAAAGAGTCAAATAAAGTTCGTTCAGAGCCATCGATGCGTCTGCTTGGGGGGAATATATATGGCTGTGATTATAATCGAAGAGAATTCCCTTGGTAGATAATCAAATGTCGACCGCATTGTGAGGAATTCTAAAATCAGGTGAATAGAAGGACTTGAGTTCCTGTATGTTGTGACCACACCACGTCTCGTTAACCATAAAGCATATGCCCCCGCCCCTCTTCTTACCAGAAAGATATTTGTTTCTGTCGGCGCGATGCGTGGAGAAACCAGCTGGCTGCACCGACTCCGATAGCGTCTCTCCAGTGAGCCATGTTTCCTTGAGGCAAAGAACGTTACAGTCCCTGATGTCTCTCTGGAATGCTACCCATGCTCGGATTTCATCAACCTTGTTGTCAAGAGACTGGACATTGGCGAGTAGTATGCTAGGGAGTGCCGCGCGATGTGCCCGTCTCCGGAGCCTGACCAGAAGACCGCTTCGTTTGCCTCTTTTACGACGTTGTTGTTTTGGGTCGCCGGCTGGGATCCATTCCGTTGTCCTGGGTGAAAGGCAGCACACAGGATCCGCTCCGGGAAAGTCATATTCTTGGTCGTACTGATGGTGAGTGGACGCTGCTCTTATGTTCAGTAGTTCTTCTCGACTGTATGTAATGAAACCTAAGATGACCTGGGGTACCAATGTAAGAAATAACACGTAAAAAAACAAAACTGCATAAGAAATGCATAGTTTCTGCATAGATTCCTAGGAACGCGAAGCGAGGCGGGCATCTCTGTCGGTGCTGGATGGAGACAGACTTGTTTTAAAAGCTCAAAACGTTTTAAGTAGTAACCATTATTTACTATTTTTACACCTGGGGTTGCTGTACATAACTTGAACCCATTATATAAGAGATTCAGCGAAATTAAAGTAATCCAGTCATTTCTATAGAAATTCTAATCGTACTTTATCAAACGCCTTTTAAAAATCTGCTCTGAAGACCAGACCTGGTATCTTAGATGCGCCATAATGTTCAATTGTTTCAACTAATAGTCATATTTGTGTGTATTATGAATCTGCCAAGGCAGCAGCTCCTCTTCCTGTGGTCTAGAACAAGCATGTCAGTTAAACCATTTTAAAAACATTACAATACATTCACAGATTTCACAACACACTTTGTGCCCTCAGGCCCCTAATCCACCACTACCACATATCTACAGTACTGAATCCATGTGTGCGTGTGTGTTATTGTGTTTGTGCCAATGTTTGTGTCTCTTCACAGTCCTTGCTGTTCCATGAAGTGCATTTGTATCTGTTTTTAAATCTGAGTCTACTGCTGCATCAGTGACCTGATGTGGAATAGAGTTCCATGTAGTCATGGATCTATGTAATGGTCTGTTCTGGACTTGGGGACTGAAGAGACCTCTGGTGGCATGTCGTGTGGGGTATGTATGGGTGTCTGAGCTGTGTGCTAGTAGTTTAAACAGACCTCTGGTGGCATGTCTTGTGGGGTATGCATGGGTGTCTGAGCTGTGTTCCATTAGTTCAAACAGACAGCTCAGTGCATCCAACATGTCAATACCTCTCATAAATACAAGTTGTGATGAAGTCAATCTCTCCTCCACTTTGAGCCAAGGGAGATTGACATGCATATTATTAATGTTAGCTCTCTGTGTACATCCAAGTGCCAGCCGTGCTGTCCTGTTCTGAGCCAATTCCCTCTTCGTGGCACCTGACCACACAACTGAACAGTAGTCCAGGTGCGACAAAACTAGGGCCTGTAGGACCTGCCTTGTTGACAGTGTTGTTAAGAAGGTAGAAACTACGGCCTGTAGGACCTGCCTTGTTGATAGTGCTGTTAAGAAGGTAGAAACTAGGACAAGGAATACCTAGGATAGGATAAGTAATCCTTCTCACCACCCCCCCCCCCCCCTTAATGATTTAGATGCACTATTGTAAAGTGGCTGTTCCACTGGATGTCAGAAGGTGAATTCACCAATTTGTAAGTCGCTCTGGATAAGAGCGTCTGCTAAATGACTTAAATGTAAATGTAAACTAGGGCCTGTAGGACCTGCCTTGTTGACAGTGTTGTTAAGGCAGAGCAGCACTTTATTATGGACAGCCTTCTCCCCATCTTAGCTACTATTGTATCAATATGTGTTAACCATAACAGTTTACAATCTAGTCTCCTCAACTTGCTCAATTTCTAAATTATTTATTACAAGATTTAGTTGAGGTTTGCGGTTTAGTGAATGATTTGTCTCAAATACAATGCTTTAAGTTTTATAAATATTTAGGACTAACTTATTCTTCGCCACCCACTCTGAAACTAACTGCAATTCTTTGTTAAGTGTTGCAGTAATTTCAGTCGCTGTTGTAGCTGGCTTTACTCAAAGCCAGTGGCATGTCCCTGCTTTTTAAATCTGGCAGCTGATTTCATAGCTGAACCACTTACATATCTGTTCAATCTAACCCTGGAATGTAATGAAATTCCAAAGATATGGAAATCAGCATTTGTCCTACCACTTTTAAAAAGGGGGAGATCCAACTCTCACCGGGGCGGCAGTGTAGCCTAGTGGTTAGAGCATTGGACTAGTAACCGAAAGGTTGCAAGTTCAAATCCCCGAGCTGACAAGGTACAAAATCTGTCGTTCTGCCCCTGAACAGGCAGTTAACCCACTGTTCTTAGGCCGTCATTGAAAATAAGAATTTGTTCTTAACTGACTTTCCTAGTAAAATAAAGGTAAAATAAAATAAGCCAATCTCAAAGCTGTCACCCCTGGTGAAAATATTTGAAACCCTTGTAAGTGAACAGCTAAGAGTTATTTGCTAAATATTTTATCAATGTACCAATCGGGCTTCAGGAAGAAGCATAACACAATTACAGCAGCCATGAAGGTTTTAAACGATATCACTGAAGCCATTGACAAAAAACAGCACTGTGTCTCAATTTTTCTTGATCTCTCTAAGGCTTTTGATACAGTTGATCATGCTACACTAAGGCAGAGATTGTCGAGTGTAGGGCTTTCGGAGCATGCAGTTGCATGGTTTGCTAACTATCTGTCTGATAATACTCAGTGCACTCAATTTGATGGGCTTATGTC
The DNA here is from genome assembly GCF_036934945.1 of Oncorhynchus masou masou. Classification (NCBI taxonomy): domain Eukaryota; kingdom Metazoa; phylum Chordata; class Actinopteri; order Salmoniformes; family Salmonidae; genus Oncorhynchus; species Oncorhynchus masou. The sequence continues at coordinate 52,544,463 of NC_088221.1, read as the reverse complement.
TTTTTAATTGTCTGTCTTCAATGGTGTGCCCCAAGGCTCTGTACTTGGTCCTCTCTTATTCACTATTTATATAAATGATTGACAAAAATGTCTAAAATGCACAACTTCATTTTTATGCTGATGATACTGTTATTTACCGTTGTGCCTCGTCTCTTACAAAAGCTTTCCAGAACTTGCAAACTGCTTTTTATACTGTTCAACATACCTTGTGTCAATTGAAGCTTATCCTCAATACTGCCAAAACTAAACTAATGGTGTTTTCTAATGCAAGAAATAGACCTCTGAACCTTTCACCTATTAGTACCTGTCAGGGCAAGGAGATTGAGGTTGTAACCTCATAAATATCTTGGAATTTTAATTGATGACGGCCTCTTTTAAACTGCATATTCAACAACTTACAAAATAATTGAAGCTGAAATTGGGATTTTATTTTAGGAATAAGGCCTGTTTTTCTTTTGAAGCCAGAAGGAGGCTCGTATCAGCTACATTTATGCCTTTACTAGACTATGGGGATATTTTATATATGAATGCTTCCACTCAGTGTTTGAGATCAATTGACACTCTTTACCATGGCACTTTGAGATTTATTTTAAACTGCAAAACCCTTACGCACCACTGCACTTTGTATACCAGGGTTGGCTAGCATTCTCTAGTCACTCACTCGTAGGCTCAGTCACTGGTATACTTTTATTTACAAAGCCATTTTGGGTTTACTACCTTTTTATATGGCCATTTTTATTGTTCAGAAATGTGGTGGGTACTCTGTTCGTTCACTGGACTAACTGTTCCAAATGTCAGAACTGAATTTATTAAAAGGGCTTTTATGTACTCTGCGCCATCGTCTTGGAACGCCTTATAAAATACATGGAATACTTGTAAACTGGAATAACTTGTTCCGATTGGTATTTTTAAATCACTGATGAAGGATTTTGAGGGTGATTCTCTGAGCTGTCAATGTTTTTAATTTGCTGTTTTTGATTTTGTTATACTCTTATGAATTCAATGGATTTTATTAAATTACTTGTAGTTTTTCATGTCTGTCTAATTTTGTAATGACTATGTGCTGCCCATCTTGGCCAGGACGCTCTTGAAAAAGAGATTTTAAATCTCAATGAGCCCTTCCTGGTTAAATAAAGGTTAAATAAAATAAAATGTTATTCGTAAAGATTGAAAAAAGCAATGGGCCTAGACAGCTGCCCTGGGGAATTCCTGATTCTACCTGGATTATGTTAGAGAGGCTTCCATTAAGAACACCCTCTGTGTTCTGTTAGACAGGTAACTCTTTATCCACAATATAGCCATAACAGATTTGGTCCCGTTTCAGTAGTAATGAAATCATAATTTATTGACTACCTGAAAGTCTACAATTGTTATAGGAGTAATTAAAAAATGCTAATACTGGATCTGAGTACATCAAAAAGGTCATATATCTGTACCGGTATACCATCAAGCCCTGGTGTTTATCCAGACTGAAAAATTATAATTGCCTCAAAAAAACAAAGAAAAAGTTAATCCTCTCAGTTGGCCTTCACACAGGTCTTTCTGTAAATGTGTTAATCCTACATTATTATTAGGAAATACATCCTTACAGATATCATTCAGCGAAAAAGGAGACAAAAGAAAACATGTTTAAAATATTTTTGCTTCCCCTTTAAAATTATTGTTTTGTATTGTTAGTTATACTGCACTGTTGGAGCTAGATACATAAGCATATCGCTGCACCTGCGATAACATCTGCAAAATATGTTTACGAGACCAATAACATTTGATTTGACTCTGTTGTGCCCACCAGGAGGCAAGGTTAAGTTGATTAGTAATGACACATTTCAGGAATGTTCTGCCTGTTTGTTCAGCAACCCTCACAATGCAGCCTGTTACTGAGGCCCAGTAGAGCGCTCCATATAGGCCCTTTGTCCCACTGAATCCCTCAAATACACACTCCTCTGTCTCAGGTCTTTCCCTCAGTCACTCGCTCTTACCCTCAGGCTCTCTGTTCCTCTCCTAACCCACCGTCCTCCCTGGCCATGCTGTCTGACCTCTCTCCTCCCCCACCGTCCTCTCTGACCTCTCCTCCCCCACCGTGCTGTCTGACCTCTCCTACTGCTCATCTGAAGGTCAATCCAGTGTAACTGCTCCAAATGGGTTTAATGATTGATAAAATAATTACATTACCCTGTCTGTCCAGGCGCGGTAATTACATTACCCTGTCTGTCCAGGCGCGGTAATTACATTACCCTGGCTGTCCAGGCGCGGTAATTACATTACCCTGTCTGTCCAGGCGCGGTAATTACATTACCCTGTCTGTCCAGGCGCGGTAATTACATTACCCTGGCTGTCCAGGCGCGGTAATTACATTACCCTGGCTGTCCAGGCGCGGTAATTACATTACCCTGGCTGTCCAGGCGCGGTAATTACATTACCCTGGCTGTCCAATCTTTCTTTCTGAACAATCTTCCCTACCTTCAGGTTATCTACAGCACAGCAAGAGGACCTGTCCCTCCCTACCTTCAGGCTATACTCCAACACTACACCCTAACCCGAGCACTCCGTTCTGCCACCTCAGGTCTCTTGGCCCTCCCACCCCTGCAGAAGAGCAGCCCCAACTCAGCCCAGTACAACCTATTATCTGTCCTGGAATCCCAATGATGGAACAGCAGAGTCCATGCTCATCTTCCGAAAACATCTGAAACAGTATCCTAAATAATCCTCCTCCTCACCTCGACCGTCACATGTTCACTGTCACACAGTTCACATAGCTTACTAGAGGAGCATCCCACCATGGGATTGAACCACAGAGACCGTGCTGAACACTTGTTCCATGACGCTACAGTTAAACTATAAGAGTGGGTTCCTCTAAACTACGAGCTGGGCTCTTTCTGATACACTCAGCCCCTCCAACAATGCCATTATTCTACAAACTTGGAGAACACAGGAAAGCTTGGGGAGAGAAAGAAGACGTGAGAAAGAATTCTACGTTTAGGTGACTCAGTCTTCCTGACAAGCTCCCGACCCCATCCCCTGCCCCAGTCCCCCTGGTAGATGACCACAGGTCCACATCCAGGACAACTCCAGCCACTACATGGCTAGTCACAGAGGCTAGGAACCACTAGCTATCCTCCCACCACATAACCCTCAGGGCTGAAGGGAACACCACACAACTATTAGCTGAGATCATCTGCCTCGTCACTCAGCATGTCTGCTCGAAAACAAGTATGATTCAACATCTGCTGCATTGATGAGAAGTGGAATTATTCAGGTATCTGAGCTGCCAAACTAACAGTCCTCATCATGTCAATGTGATGTTTCATCTTTATTTCCTGATCTGGCTCTGATGAGCCATCTTGTTATTCATCGTGTTATTAGTCTACAATCAATGGCTTTTCTCAGACCATCACAGACTCTACCTATAGAGGAAACAGAGGAAGTGGTCCTGAGCATTTGCTGGAGGACCCTGAGGAACCATCAGCCCATTTCCTGTCTCTTATATCACATCAGGAGAGCCATAGGGTGAATGTACCTCAGAGGGGAGCAGCACTGAGACAGTAGTAGACTACACGTGTCCTGGTGGGGAGCTGTAATGTAGACTACACGTGTCCTGGTGGGGAGCTGTGATGTAGACTACACGTGTCCTGGTGGGGAGCTGTAATGTAGACTACACGTGTCCTGGTGGGGAGCTGTGATGTAGACTACACGTGTCCTGGTGGGGAGCTGTGATGTAGACTACACGTGTCCTGGTGGGGAGCTGTGATGTAGACTACACGTGTCCTGGTGGGGAGCTGTGATGTAGACTACACGTGTCCTGGTGGGGAGCTGTGATGTAGACTACACGTGTCCTGGTGGGGAGCTGTAATGTAGACTACACGTGTCCTGGTGGGGAGCTGTAATGTAGACTACACGTGTCCTGGTGGGGAGCTGTAATGTAGACTACACGTGTCCTGGTGGGGAGCTGTAATGTAGACTACACGTGTCCTGGTGGGGAGCTGTAATGTAGACTACACGTGTCCTGGTGGGGAGCTGTAATGTAGACTACACGTGTCCTGGTGGGGAGCTGTAATGTAGACTACACGTGTCCTGGTGGGGAGCTGTAATGTAGACTACACGTGTCCTGGTGGGGAGCTGTAATGTAGACTACACGTGTCCTGGTGGGGAGCTGTAATGTAGACTACACGTGTCCTGGTGGGGAGCTGTAATGTAGACTACACGTGTCCTGGTGGGGAGCTGTAATGTAGACTACACGTGTCCTGGTGGGGAGCTGTAATGTAGACTACACGTGTCCTGGTGGGGAGCTGTAATGTAGACTACACGTGTCCTGGTGGGGAGCTGTAATGTAGACTACACGTGTCCTGGTGGGGAGCTGTAATGTAGACTACACGTGTCCTGGTGGGGAGCTGTAATGTAGACTACACGTGTCCTGGTGGGGAGCTGTAATGTAGACTACACGTGTCCTGGTGGGGAGCTGTAATGTAGACTACACGTGTCCTGGTGGGGAGCTGTAATGTAGACTACACGTGTCCTGGTGGGGAGCTGTAATGTAGACTACACGTGTCCTGGTGGGGAGCTGTAATGTAGACTACACGTGTCCTGGTGGGGAGCTGTAATGTAGACTACATGTGTCCTGGTGGGGAGCTGTAATGTAGACTACATGTGTCCTGGTGGGGAGCTGTAATGTAGACTACAAGTGTCCTGGTGGGGAGCTGTAATGTAGACTACAAGTGTCCTGGTGGGGAGCTGTAATGTAGACTACAAGTGTCCTGGTGGGGAGCTGTAATGTAGACTACAAGTGTCCTGGTGGGGAGCTGTAATGTAGACTACAAGTGTCCTGGTGGGGAGCTGTAATGTAGACTACAAGTGTCCTGGTGGGGAGCTGTAATGTAGACTACATGTGTCCTGGTGGGGAGCTGTAATGTAGACTACATGTGTCCTGGTGGGGAGCTGTAATGTAGACTACATGTGTCCTGGTGGGGAGCTGTAATGTAGACTACATGTGTCCTGGTGGGGAGCTGTAATGTAGACTACATGTGTCCTGTTGGGGAGCTGTGATGTAGACTACATGTGTCCTGGTGCGGAGCTGTAATGTAGACTACATGTGTCCTGGTGGGGAGCTGTAATGTAGACTACATGTGTCCTGGTGGGGAGCTGTAATGTAGACTACATGTGTCCTGTTGGGGAGCTGTAATGTAGACTAGATGTGTCCTGGTGCGGAGCTGTAATGTAGACTACATCTGTCCTGGTGGGGAGCTGTGATGTCACTTCCCTTCTGTTATAGTACATCTCCTGCAAAAACAAACAAGACACGAAACTCAAAGAACAAACAGTGCCGTCACACGTCTGGTAGTGCCGTCACACAGCCAATTATTTACTTCACTGCAAAGACATTCACAGCTGGTTTATATATCACTTGGGTATAAGCTGCTGATTGTGGGATGTTTGCTATGCTAGCCCATTCAGAAACAATGATAGTTGAATACAGCTGGAATAGAACTTGCATTAGAAACAGGAGTCTGAGTAGAGAGGAGAAAAATATAGCACTCTAACCAACCGTCCATCTTCCAGATGAAAATCAATGCTGTTGTGTCAATATGAACAGTGTAGGCCCACTAGTGTACCACTACTAAATAATATGCCAAATGAACATGCATTCTGTTCCGGTAGAGTGCAGTTCAACTCGTTCTCCCAGTCCCTCTAAGCAGCAGAGCAGGAAGCCTCCCAACAGCTGCTAGACCAACAGGGCTGCTAATGCTATCGGGCTGCTGCTCGACGTCCAACAGGGCTGCTAATGCTATCGGGCTGCTGCTAGTCGTCCAACAGGGCTGCTAATGCTATCGGGCTGCTGCTAGACGTCCAACAGGGCTGCTAATGCTATCGGGCTGCTGCTAGACGTCCAACAGGGCTGCTAATGCTATCGGGCTGCTGCTCGACGTCCAACAGGGCTGCTAATGCTATCGGGCTGCTGCTAGACTCACAACAGGGCTGCTAATGCTATCGGGATGCTGATAGACGTCCAACAGGGCTGCTAATGCTATCGGGCTACTGCTAGACTCACAACAGGGCTGCTAGAAGTGGGTGACTGGCTGCAGGGCCGGGGGAGGGGCAGCAGCTCCTCCATCTACAGTCATCACTGCATAGGAAAATAAGGGCATGTCTAAGTCCAATGAGAGCGAGAACGCAGGAGAGCGAGGACAAGGAGAGAGAGACAGGAGAGACAGCAAGGACAAGGAGAGAGAGAGACCATTGCTGCTTGCAGAGCTCCACCAGACCAGGAAGTGACACACAGAGAACAGGAAGGAAAAGGAAACAGCTGGACAGACATAGATTCTGGTTCCACTGGCTTCTAATCAAAGCTCACATCCACTACAAGACCATGGTACTTGCTCACAGAGCAACAAGAGGAACTGCCCCTCCCTAACTTCAGACTATGCCCAACACAAGCAGTCCATTCTGCCACCTCTGGTCTATTGTCCCACCCCTACGGGAGGGCAGCTCCAGCTCAGCCTAAGCTCTTCTCTGTCCTGGAAAATCATGGTGGAACCATCTTCCCCCTGAAGCTAGGACAAAAGTCCCTGTCCATCTTCCCCCTGAAGCTAGGACAAGAGTCCCTGTCCATCTTCCCCCTGAAGCTAGGACAGCAGAGTCCCTGCCCATCTTCCCCCTGAAACTAGGACAGCAGAGTCCCTGCCCATCTTCCCCCTGAAACTAGGACAGCAGAGTCCCTGCCCATCTTCCCCCTGAAACTAGGACAGCAGAGTCCCTGCCCATCTTCCCCCTGAAGCTAGGACAGCAGAGTCCCTGCCCATCTTCTGAAAACATCTGAAACGCTACCACTTCAAATAGCATCTTAAATAATTCCACAGCACCAGGTCATCACCCCCACTCCAAAAAAGCCATTGGTGAACTAACACTCGTACTTGACCTCGCTGAGGAAAATGTACTGACTGATGTGTGGTTTACCACCGAGCTACCTGGACATGAATGCACTGAAGAGCAAGTTGCTCTGGATAAAAGAGCCTCTCCTAAATGACTAAAACAAAAACATTTAAAATGGTTCCACTCCTGACAAACACAGACAGACCACCATCAGGATAACATCAAACAGACCATCAGGATGGACAACACACACAGACAGACCACATCAGGATGGACAACACACACAGACCATCAGGATGGACAACACACAGACCATCAGGATGGACAACACACAGACAGACCACCATCAGGATGGACAACAGACAGACAAACACACAGACAGATGTTTTCTATTGTGTTATTGACTGTACGTTTGTTAATTCCATGTGTAACTCTGTTGTTTTTGTTGCACTTCTTTGCTTTATCTTGGCCAGAGTGAAGTTGTAAATGAGAACTTACCTAGCCTACCTGGTTAAATAAAGGGTTAGGGTTTTATTTATATTTATATATATATTTATATATATATAAAACAAATAAACATAAATATATCAAGACCATTTCAAGGACAGCTTTTTTCCATCTACGTAACATTGCAAAAATCAGAAACTTTGTCCAAAAATTATGCAGAAAAATTAATCCATGCTTTTGTCACTTCTAGGTTAGACTACTGCAATGCTCTACTCTCCGGCTACCCGGATAAAGCACTAAATAAACTTCAGTTCGTGATAAATATGGCTGCTAGAATCCTGACTAGAACCAAAAAAATTGATCATATTACTCCAGTGCAAGCCTCCCTACACTGGCTTCCTGTCAAAGCAAGGGCTGATTTCAAGGTTTTACTGCTAACCTACAAAGCATTACATGGGCTTGCTCCTACCTATCTCTCTGATTTGGTCCTGCCGTACATACCTACACGTACGCGACGGTCACAAGACGCAAGCCTCCAAATTGTCCCTAGAATTTCTAAGCAAACAGCTGGAGGCAGGGCTTTCTCCTATAGAGCTCCATTTTTATGGAACGGTCTGCCGACCCATGTCAGAGACTCAAACTCGGTCTCAACCTTTAAGTCTTTATTGAAGACGCATCTCTTCAGTGGGTCATATGATTGAGTGTAGTCTGGCCCAGGAGTGGGAAGGTGAACGGAAAGGCTCTGGAGCAACGAACCGCCCTTGCTGTCTCTGCCTGGCCGGTTCCCCTCTTTCCACTGGGATTCTCTGCCTCTAACCCTATTACAGGGGCTGAGTCACTGGCTTACTGGGGCTCTCTCATACCGTCCCTGGGAGGGGTGCGTCACCTGAGTGGGTTGAGTCACTGATGTGATCATCCTGTCTATACTCAGCCTTGTCTCAGGATGGTAAGTTGGTGGTTGAAGATATCCCTCTAGTGGTGTGGGGGCTGTGCTTTGGCAAAGTGGGTGGGGTTATATCCTTCCTGTTTGGCCCTGTCCGGAGGTGTCCTCGGATGGGGCCACAGTGTCTCCTGACCCCTCCTGTCTCAGCCTCCAGTATTTATGCTGCAGTAGTTTATGTGTCGGGGGGCTAGGGTCAGTTTGTTATATCTGGAGTACTTCTCCTGTCCTATTGGGTGTCCTGTGTGAATTTAAGTGTGCCCTAGGACCATGCCCCAGGACAACCTGACATGATGACTCCTTGCTGTCCCCAGTCCACCTGGCAGTGCTGCTGCTCCAGTTTCAACTCTTCTGCCTTATTGTTATTGGACCATGCTGGTCATTTATGAACATTTGAACATCTTGGCCATGTTCTGTTATAATCTCCACCCGGCACAGCCAGAAGAGGACTGGCCACCCCACTTAGCCAGGTTCCTCTAGGTTTCTTCCTAGGTTTTGGCCTTTCTAGGGAGTTTTTCCTAGCCACCGTGCTTCTACACCTGCATTGCTTTCTGTTTGGGGTTTTAGGCTGGGTTTCTGTACAGCACTTTGAGATATCAGCTGATGTACGAAGGGCTATATAAATAAATTTGATTTGAAATAAATACCTGGTTAAATAAAGGTGAAATAAAAAAATAAACAGTAACACCCTTAGACCCGACCAGAAAAAGTCCCTCTGCTCTACTGACACCATCACACAGTCTAATCAGATAATAATCTATAGGTCACTACTGACACCATCACACAGTCTAATCAGATTGAGGCTCTGCTGAAACCATCACTAGTCCTCAGTCTAATCAGATAATAATATATAGGTCACTGCTAAGGCTCTGCATGGCCTAATACAGCTGCTCACTTCATAATGTTGAGTCTTGCTAAGTATCCCGTCACAAATGGCACCCTATTCCCTATATAGTGCACTACATTTGACCAGAGCCATATGGCCCCTGGTCAAAAGTAGTGCACTTCATAGGGAGCAAGGTGCCATTTGTGACATGCTAGGACTTCAGTCCCACTGCTGGAACAATCTGCAGATTTGGTTGAAATTGGATGAAGCAGCAGCACTCAGACAGTGTCGGATATTGGTTGAAGACCTGGTAGCTGAGAGATGTCGATGACTTGTGTATTTCAACTGTTTCTAGTATCCTATAAAAATGTGGAAATTGTCAAATGCATTGCTCCCTTGTAAAAAAAGTTTTTTAAAAGACCTTAGTCTCAATGGGACTATAAAGGTCAAATAAAGACATTTGATACCCATTTCCTGATACATGGAGTCCTGCAGGGCAGTTTAGAGTGGCTCAGTGGTTCCGTTTCTAAATTAATCCCTCTTCTCTTTTCAACACCAGCTACTAGATTAATCTGACTTTGAGTAAAGGTGGAATCAGGGGTTTGATCTTCCGGACTGAGGGGGGAGGTTGAAGAGTGTACAGTCAGCAGCACACTGATCAGCTATAACAGGACCAAGGTTGAGTGTCTGTTTATATTTGAGCATCAAGTGTTGGTGCATTCATCCCATGTAGACAGGAGGTATTGAGGAAGTTACTGACTCACTGCATCCTTCAGATGGCTCAGAGTAATGCCTCGATCACACCAGGGGCATCATTGCATTTCGTCGGTTGTGGCACCGCCTGGGATCAAACCCAGGTCTGCAGTGACGCCTCAAGCACTGCAATGGCACTGGGGAGGCCCGCTTCACTACTTTTCTGCCAACGCACAGATAGCCTTAAACGTTGTGATTGGCCACACCTTCACTTTCTGATGGCACCTTCGTTACAGGTTCTGCATTGTCGGTAGGACACTTTAGAAAGAGTAATGAACTTCAATACTGTGCCCACTGAAGAAAAACTGATTCTTATAGAGTTGGAAGGCTATTCAAACAGCCTAAAGCAGAGTTGGTGCTATCTGATCATCAATAGTGTCATTCAACCTTAATATTGAAATGGATTGTCTGACTTTGGCATTCTGTGTGTGTGTATATAAACCACTGGTTTTACATGTAATACCCACAATGCAATACGGTGGTCCTCTTTTCCATGTCTTCCTCATCATACTTTTGCATAAACAAATTGGGGAAAGAAAAACATCCATGTCACAAGAATATTAGTTAGCTACATGACATTAATCAGGGCGCGTGTCAGACAGCTGCGGTTTAAATTATTAATAATAATTAAATACTAGCCTATTTTATGACTTTGGGATCTCTTCCTTTTAACTTTCCCAAATGTAATTTGGACAAATTCCAAAATAAATCCCATTCCTCTCGGCCGACACCTAGTCCTCATAAACGAGTTTGACGACTGAGCACTCTGTTCAAAATATTAATCACAAAAAGTACTTTCATCGATTGGACTTGATTTGTGTGTGGAATAGGCTACTTCTGATCTCAATTTTAGCAGATAATTATCTGTAAAGCCAAAGAGCAGCGTCGTTCCACACGTAGCTGTCCGCGGTAGTTGATGTGTGCGGGGACGGGAGTCGCCTACCTTCCGACAGTTCCAGCTCCAACTCCGCCAGCTTCTCCCGGACCTCCACCGGCAGTGACATGGCGATAGCCGGGCTCGGTTCCAACATCATTAGTAATCCGGTAGAATTCCTCTCAGCCATGATGTTCCGGTCCGAGTGGGCCGAGACTCCCCGTCGAGGGACGGAGTGATGTTCAGCCGGTTGCCTGGTGTAACGTTAGCAGGCGGGTGGTGGCTACTGCAGACAGATGTGCGGAAAAGCCCTACATCACCCTGGCACAGACTGGCATTAGCTCGTTAGCTAACCCTGCTAGACACATTCCTAAAGTAACGTTGATGCTAAATCACCAAACAGTTACGAATTCGGTTGATCTGGACAGAGGTGTATTTCCTAATCCACGGTGTCTGCGTCGAGCGGATTTGAACCGGTAACTCATCCATCTCTGGTGCACAGCACCGCCGCCATTGCATTATAGTAACAGCAGCCCGAAGCACGTTCACGGTGTCTGGCGCGTCATGGGGAACATGCATGCTCACCTACATACCGGGACGTTTTGCATATTGGCTACACATTGTTCCTGCATCACATGTAAAACCATGGAGAGGGGGGGAATAACATCAGACAGTCGACAGGACTTCTTGGACAAAACCTCTGAGAAATCAGACTGATTGACACCAGATGAGCTGCTGACACCGAAGTTAACCTGGACAGCCATCTAGCGGTGTGGTGCAGTTTAACGTTCTTCTTCTTCGATGAGGTTTAACGGTGGTTGGCATCCAACAAATGTTGCATTACCGCCACTCACTAGACTGGAGTATAACTCCCTTCCACGTTGCTTGAAAATTAACATGAATAAATCAACAAATACCCTACCATCTAACCCTACACTAAAACCCCCCACCCTACTCCACTATTTAAATACCCTACCATCTAACCCTACACTCACTACAAACCCCCTACCCTACTCCACTATATAAAAACTCTACCATCTAACCCTACACTAAAACCCCCCAACCTACTCCACTATTTAAATACCCTACCATCTAACCCTACACTAAAACCCCTTACTCTACTCCACTATTTAAATACCCTATCATCTAACCCTACACTCACTAACAACCCCCCACCCTACTCCACTATTTAAATACCCTACCATCTAACCCTACACTAAAGCCCCCCACCCTACTCAACTATTTAAATACCCTACCATCTAACCCTACACTCACTACAAATCCCCACCCTACTCCACTATTTAAATACCCTACACATGGAGTAAAACAAACATACAGTCAATAATACAGTAGAAACAAGTATATATACGATGTGAGCAAATGAGGTGAGATAAGGGAGGTAAAGGCAAAAAAAAGGCCATGGTGGCAAAGTAAATACAATATAGCAAGTAAAACACTGGAATGCTAGATTTGCAGTGGAAGAATGGGCAAAGTAGAAATAAAAATAATGGTGTGCAAAGGAGCAAAATAAATAAATAAATAAAATAAATACAGTAGGGAAAGAGGTAGTTGTTTGGGCTAAATTATAGATGGGCTATGTACAGGTGCAGTAATATGTGAGCTGCTCTGACAGCTGGTGCTTAAAACTAGTGAGGGAGATAAATGTTTCCAGTTTCAGAGATTTTTGTAGTTCGTTCCAGTCATTGGCAGCAGAGAACTGGAAGGAGAGGTGGCCAAAGAAAGAATTGGTTTTGCGGGTGACCAGAGAGATATACCCGCTAGAGCGCATGCTACAGGTGGGTGATGCTATGGTGACCAGCTACCATACACTTACTAGAAATGTCACGACTTCGGCGGAAGTCAGTCCTTGTTCAGGCGGCGTTCGGTGGTCCACGCCACCAGCCTTCTAGCCATCGCCAATCCACTTTTAATTTTCCATTTGTTTTGTCCTTGACTTACACACCCGGTTTCAATCCCCCAATTGCTTGTTCATTATTTAACCCTTTGTTCCCCCATGTTTGTTTGTGAGTGATTGTTTATTGTATTGTGGTCCGTATTTGTGGCCTTTGATTTTTTGACGTGTATTGTGATTATTGTTGAGTAAAATTGCGTACATTACTCATATCAGCTGTCCTGCGCATGACTCATCTACACCGTCGAGGAGCGCGTCCAGCAGCACGCGACCATGTTGCAACGTCTGGGCAACGTCATGGATCGCGTGCTGCAGACGATGGATAGATGGGAGAGAGAAGGAGGTCTTCTAATGCCTTCACCAACCCCACTACAGCAGGCCCCACTGTCCACCCCTCCTTCATCAGGTCCCAGCGGGATTCAGCTCGCGCTCATGAGGGGACAGCTGCAGGATGCCAGTGGAGCTCTACCTGTCGACCGTTGGAACTCTACCTGGAGCTCCTCCAGCTGGAGCTCTACCTGTCGACCGTCCACCCGGCTCCTTCGGGATGTGAGAGCATATCCGCCCTCGTCTCCTGCCTCTCAGGCAAAGCCCTGGAGTGGGACAACGCCTTACGGAGTGAGGGAGACACAGCGTTGGACCATTACGCAGAGATCACCCGCCGCTTAAGGGCAGTTTTCGACCACCTGCCTGAGGGTCGAGCGTTGGGTGAACATTGGGAGTTGGCCTGCCGAGACACCACCCTCACGTTGGACCAGCTGGTGGACCTGTCCACCTGGGTGGACAACCTAGTGGCTACCCGCGTACGTCCGGATCGGGGCCTGTCAGTTCCATCCCCCAGCAACTCCGCTCCGACGCCCATGGAGCTGGGAGGTGGTGTAATTAGGGCGACCGGAGAAGGGGCCATTCCCTGCACCATCTGTGGCCGCCAAGGGCACACTGCTGGTCGGTGTTGGGGGGGTTCCTCAGGGAGTCGTGTCACCCCAGGTGAGTTGGCACCAGGCTCACCCAGAGCCCCGTTGCTCACATGTATGTGTTTATTAAATTTCCTGAGTTTTCCATGCATTCCCAGCATAAGGCGCTCGTAGATTCAGGCGCAGATAGGAATTTTATTGACCGTTCATTTGGCCATAGTTTATGGATCCCCCTTGTTCCTGTGGATATGCCCTTCCCTGTGCCCTAGATAGTCGACCATTAGGGTCCGTGCTGATTAGGGAGGCCACCTCTTCACTCGGCATGGTTACACAGTCACAAGGAGAGAATCAATCTCTTCCTTATTGATTCTCCTGTGTTTCCCGTGGTGCTGGGCCTACCCTGGTTGGTCTGTTATGACCCCACTATTTCGTGGCAACAGAGGGCTCTCAAGGGTTGTCACGAAAGTGCTCAGGGAGGTGTGGGGGTTCTATCGGTGAGACTACGGAGTAAAGTCCAGACCAGGTCTCCACCGTGCGCATCCCTTCAGAATATGCAAATTTGGCTCTCGCCTTCTGTAAGAAGAGGGCGACTCAATTACCACCCCATCGACGGGGGAATTGTGCGATAAATCTCCTGGTAGACGCTGCACTTCCCAGGAGTCACGTGTATCCTTTGTCACAGGAGGAGACGGTGGCTATGGAAACATATGTCTCCGAATCCCTGGGGCAGGAGTACATTCGGCCCTCCACTACACCTGCATCCTCAAGTTTATTTTTTTGTGAAGAAGAAGGATGGAGGTCTGCGCCCGTGTATTGACTATCGGGGTATCAATCAGATCACTGTGAGGTACAGTTACCAGCTGCCTCTCATCACCAGTGCGATCGAGTCAATGCACAGGGCGCTTCTTCACAAAATTGGATCTCAGGAGCGCTTACAACCAGGTGCGTGTCCGGGAGGGGGACGAGTGGAAGACGGCATTTAGTACTACCTCAGGGCACTATGAGTACCTCGTCATGCCGTACGGGTTGACGAATGCTCCATCAGTCTTCCAGGCCTTTGTTGACGAGATTTTCCGAGACCTGCACGGGCAGGGTGTAGTGGTGTATATTGACGACATTCTGATATACTCCGCTACACGCACCGAGCATGTGTCCCTGGTGCGCAGGGTGCTTGGTCGACTGTTGGAGCATGACCTGTACGTCAAGGCTGAGAAATGTCTGTTCTTCCAACAGTCTGTCTCCTTCCTATGGTACCGCATTTCCACGTCAGGGGTGGAGATGGAGAGTGACCGCATTGCAGCCATGCGTAATTGGCCAACTCCCACCACGGTAAAGGAAGTGCAGCGGTTCCTAGGGTTTTCCAATTACTACCAGAGGTTTATCCGGGGTTTTGGTCAGGTAGCGGCTCCCATTACCTCACTGCTGAAGGGGGGACCCATGCGACTGCAGTGGACAGCTGAGGCGGGCAGGGCTTTTAGTCACCCTAGGGCTCTGTTTACCTCGGCTCCCATGCTGGCTTATCCTGATCCCTCTTTGGCATTCCTAAATCTATTTAGTTCTACTTCAGGCAAACAACCTGAAAGGATGGGACACCTCCACTCAACACACCCTGGAACTCTTCTGATGTCAAGTCTCTCACACCCAAATACCTCTATGCAGCTGCAACCACCACCTCAATTTTCTGTGACTTCCGTTTCATCCCTGTAGTACAGTTGATAACCATTGCTATAAATGCTAAAAATCCAATCTTACTGAAACATATATCACTTGTTGGCCCCCCTCCCACTGTTCTAGTACAGATCTACGAGTCACACACCTCCTCTCAGGATCCCTCCCCCTGTTCTGGTACAGATTTACTACACCCCTCCTCTCAGGATCCCTCCCTCTGTTCTGGTACATATCTACTACACCCCTCCTCTCAGGATCCCTCCCTCTGTTCTGGTACATATCTACTACACCCCTCCTCTCAGGATCCCTCCCTCTGTTCTGGTACAGATCTACTACACCAGTCCTCTCAGGGTCCCTCCCTCTGTTCTGGTACAGATCTACTAGTCACACACCTCCTCTTGGGATCCCTCCCTCTGTTCTCTCAGGGTCCCTCCCTCTGTTCTGGTACAGATCTACTATACCAGTCCTCTCAGGGTCCCTCCCTCTGTTCTGGTACAGATCTACTATACCAGTCCTCTCAGGGTCCCTCCCTCTGTTCTGGTACAGATCTACTAGTCACACCACTCCTCTTGGGATCCCTCCCTCTGTTCTGGTACAGATCTACTATACCAGTCCTCCAGTCCTCTCTGTTCTGGTACAGATCTACTAGTTACACCACTCCTCTGGGTTCTGTTCTGGTACAGATCTACTAGTCACACCACTTGGGATCCCTCTGTTCTGGTACAGATCTCCTCCCTCTGTTCTGGTACAGATCTACTAGTCACACACCTCCTCTCAGGGTCCCTCCCTCTGTTCTGGTACAGATCTACTAGTCACACCACTCCTCTTGGGATCCCTCCCTCTGTTCTGGTACAGATCTACTAGTCACAGCAGTCCTCTCAGGATCCCTGCCCCTTGACACATCTTCCTCTACTTTCTTCACTGCCTTAGAATATGACAACTTCTGCACTACTGCCCATAAGCTTGACACCTCAAACAACGTAATGTATTCAGCACAAAAGCTTGTACAGGATAACTTATATATCCTAACATTACTTCAACGATTCCACAGCATCCAACTCTGTTTTCACACACCCTGAAACAACAACTGGATCAGCCAAAAGGTAAGGGTCCACTTTTTCCAAAAACTTCACTCCTACTGTCACCCTCATCTTTATCCGGAGCCTCGGTACAAGCCTCGGTCTCCGAGAGCTTCACCACACCTAACCCCTGCAATACTTTGACCTCATTCAATTCCATTTCTTCTCTTGTCTTCAGCTCACTCTGCTTACACTTTCTCCCATTCTTAGTTAACAAACCATCTCCCATTTTCCCTAAATTTTTTAACAATTCAAGCTCACCCTCTTCCTCCCTCTCTCTTTTTCCCTCAATTCCTCCTCTGTATTCCAAGTATACATCTCCTTATGATAATATTGCACTTCTTCTGACATACATCTTGTTTTTGCCCTCTCAAGGGACTCCATTTTCCTTACGATCGCATTATAACGTTGTGATGGTGGATTTCAAATAAACTTCCTCGATATACCAGTCATATATTTTGAAAATGCATAGAACATTTGCTTTCTTATCCCATCTAGGGTTAGGGTTAACCCTAACCCATCTAGGTGAATAAATAAAGTATTTTAGGTCTCTTTTATTACTACTTATCAGGCATGGCTACATTTTAAAATGCACAGATCTGAATTCACATTATATTCTCAAATCCTTCATCCATCCTCCAGTAAAAAGAAAAACATATGTCTTGAATAAATACATAGTAATACAATACTGAATGTGTTTTGATTGCACTACTTCCTCGCTAGCTGCTCAATGTGATGCAAGACAGTTGTCGCCAGTAGAGGGTGCTGTTGTGGTTATCAAAGCTGCCAGTAGAGGGTGCGGTTGTGGTTATCAAAGCTGCCAGTAGAGGGTGCTGTTGTGGTTATCAAAGCTGCCAGTAGAGGGTGCTGTTGTGGTTATCAAAGCTGCCAGTAGAGGGTGCTGTTGTGGTTATCAAAAGCTGCCAGTAGAGGGTGCTGTTGTATACTGTATAATAGAATCTAGTACTGCTCAGTGATTATACAGTAGAGCAAACTATATTATGTCTATAACATGTAGAGATTCTTCCTGAGTGTGTGTCTCAGATTAATGTTGTATCTGGCTCCTGGATTCCTT
The DNA here is from genome assembly GCF_036934945.1 of Oncorhynchus masou masou. Taxonomy (NCBI): domain Eukaryota; kingdom Metazoa; phylum Chordata; class Actinopteri; order Salmoniformes; family Salmonidae; genus Oncorhynchus; species Oncorhynchus masou. The sequence goes on along the minus strand of NC_088221.1, from coordinate 52,527,111 downwards.
CTGTTGTGGTCGAAGATCACCCTGTTCATCTCTGTATGGACATCCACTAGATGTGTTCTCCTGCAAGAAAAGCAAAGGAACCATGTCATTCATGATTACACTATAAACATTACTTTATTCAGTGCAATAAAAGCAAACATGAAATGTAATCTTTGATGCTTTTTTTGTCTAAATGTTGTACCATTAAACATACTGCAAAAACTGAAGACTGAAACCAGAGAGATCCCAGTGAGCAAAACATTTACATGTACATTTAAGTCATTTGGCAGATGCTCTTATCCAGAGCGACTTACAAATTGGTGAATTCACCTTATGACAATCAGCATTTCACTCTGGGCAGGAACAACAGGATGGCTCATTTTCAATATCTGTGACTGAAACATCTCTGTTTCATTGACATGTTGCAATCAGTACCTCCTCTGAACTGCCTCTCTCAGGGCCTGCAGGTACACAGACCGATGGTCCTTCTCCTCCAGCTGACCCTCATCTGTCCAACAGTGGCTCCAGAAGACATCTGCGTCGTTGGGGACTGTCTCCACACTGAGAGGTTCCCCATACCCGTCTGTCTCCAGATCCTCCTCCCTGTGAGCAGGGTGACCCGTAGGCCTGGAGTAGCAGTCCTGGGGGCCTGACACACTATAGGTCTGGATGAAGAACAGCTTGGGCTTGCCAGCCAGCCTGGGGCAGTAGTCAGGGGTGAAGAGGTGTCGGACCGTGTCAAGACGCACCCCGAGCCTGTCAAATAAAATGTACAATGATTATAAAAAGATATGCCAAAATGTGCATACATATTCTAGTATGGGTGGGCCCAGTGGGAATCAAACCCACAACCCAGGAGTGGCGAGTTCCATGCTCAACCTGTGAGAGTCTGTAGCCAGCAGGTCGGTAGCAGTACCACGGCTGATGATGCAGCAGGCGAAGGCATCAACTTCCTGGGTCTGCCTCGGTTGGGCAGCCTGCCTGAGAAGAGACAGGGTATCCCCCACTCTCGGCCACTTAACCAGGGTCACCTTGAATTGGAGCCCGCTGAACATCTCCTCCAACATGTCTGGTGGGAAGAAGAACATCATCACTGTTACTGACACAAATCAACACTGTTACTGACACACATCATCACTGTTACATCATAACTGTTACTGACACATGTCATCACTGTTACATCATCACTGTTACTGACACACATCATCACTGTTACATCATAACTGTTACTGACACATGTCATCACTGTTACATCATCACTGTTACATCATCACTGTTACATCATAACTGTTACTGACACACGTCATCACTGTTACTGACACACATCATCACTGTTACTGACACACATCATCACTGTTACATCATAACTGTTACTGACACATGTCATCACTGTTACATCATCACTGTTACTGACACACATCATCACTGTTACATCATAACTGTTACTGACACATGTCATCACTGTTACATCATCACTGTTACATCATAACTGTTACTGACACATGTCATCACTGTTACATCATCACTGTTACTGACACATTTCATCACTGTTACATCATCACTGTTACTGACACACATCATCACTGTTACTGACACACATCATCACTGTTACATCATAACTGTTACTGACACACATCATCACTGTTACTGACACACATCATCACTGTTACTGACACACAACATCACTGTTACATCATAACTGTTACTGACACACGTCATCACTGTTACTGACACACATCATCACTGTTACATCATAACTGTTACTGACACACGTCATCACTGTTACTGACACACATCATCACTGTTACATCATAACTGTTACTGACACACATCATCACTGTTACTGACACACATCATCACTGTTACTGACACACATCATAACTGTTACTGACACACGTCATCACTGTTACTGACACACATCATCACTGTTACATCATCACTGTTACTGACACACATCATCACTGTTACTGACACACATCATCACTGTTACTGACACACAACATCACTGTTAACTGTTTTCTGTCTCTACAGTAGACTCAGTATGTGTTATCAGTCTCTACAGTAGACTCAGTATGTGTTATCTGTCTCTACAGTAGACTCAGTATGTGTTATCTGTCTCTACAGTAGACTCAGTATGTGTTATCTGTCTCTACAGTAGACTCAGTATGTGTTATCTGTCTCTACAGTAGACTCAGTAGACTCAGTATGTGTTATCAGTCTCTACAGTAGACTCAGTATGTGTTATTGGTCTCAACAGTAGACTCAGTATGTGTTATCTGTCTCTACAGTAGACTCAGTATGTGTTATCTGTCTCTACAGTAGACTCAGCATGTGTTATCTGTCTCTACAGTAGACTCAGTAGACTCAGTATGTGTTATCAGTAGACTCAGTATGTGTTATCTGTCTCTACAGTAGACTCAGTATGTGTTATCTGTCTCTACAGTAGACTCAGTATGTGTTATCTGTCTCTACAGTAGACTCAGTATGTGTTATCTGTCTCTACAGTAGACTCAGTATGTGTTATTGGTCTCAACAGTAGACTCAGCATGTGTTATCTGTCTCTACAGTAGACTCAGTAGACTCAGTATGTGTTATCTGTCTCTACAGTAGACTCAGTATGTGTTATCTGTCTCTACAGTAGACTCAGTATGTGTTATCTGTCTCTACAGTAGACTCAGTATGTGTTATCTGTCTCTACAGTAGACTCAGTAGACTCAGTATGTGTTATCTGTCTCTACAGTAGACTCAGTATGTGTTATCAGTCTCTACAGTAGACTCAGCATGTGTTATCTGTCTCTACAGTAGACTCAGTATGTGTTATCTGTCTCTACAGTAGACTCAGTATGTGTTATCTGTCTCTACAGTAGACTCAGTATGTGTTATCTGTCTCTACAGTAGACTCAGTATGTGTTATCTGTCTCTACAGTAGACTCAGTATGTGTTATCTGTCTCTACAGTAGACTCAGTATGTGTTATCAGTCTCTACAGTAGACTCAGTATGTGTTATCTGTCTCTACAGTAGACTCAGTAGACTCAGCATGTGTTATCTGTCTCTACAGTAGACTCAGTAGACTCAGTATGTGTTATCTGTCTCTACAGTAGACTCAGTATGTGTTATCTGTCTCTACAGTAGACTCAGTATGTGTTATCTGTCTCTACAGTAGACTCAGTATGTGTTATCTGTCTCTACAGTAGACTCAGCATGTGATATCTGTCTCTACAGTAGACTCAGTATGTGTTATCTGTCTCTACAGTAGACTCAGTATGTGTTATCTGTCTCTACAGTAGACTCAGTATGTGTTATCTGTCTCTACAGTAGACTCAGTAGACTCAGTATGTGTTATCTGTCTCTACAGTAGACTCAGTATGTGTTATCTGTCTCTACAGTAGACTCAGTATGTGTTATCTGTCTCTACAGTAGACTCAGCATGTGATATCTGTCTCTACAGTAGACTCAGTATGTGTTATCTGTCTCTACAGTAGACTCAGCATGTGATATCTGTCTCTACAGTAGACTCAGTATGTGTTTTCTGTCTCTACAGTAGACTCAGTATGTGTTATCTGTCTCTACAGTAGACTCAGTAGACTCAGTATGTGTTATTTGTCTCTACAGTAGCCTCAGTAGACTCAGTATGTGTTTTCTGCCTCTACAGTAGACTCAGTATGTGTTTTCTGCCTCTACAGTAGACTCAGTATGTGTTTTCTGCCTCTACAGTAGACTCCGTATGTGTTATCTGTCTCTACATTAGACTCAGCATGTGGACTCTCACCTCCATCACTGCCAACACAGTCTATGATGAGACATTCACCCCGTGGGTCTGACTGGAGCCTGTAAACATCCACTGGGCTCTACAGAACAGAGGGGCAGGCACATTATTGTAAATGTACCACGCACGTAAGGTCTGAATGTATATTGAATGTATATTCACTGGTATATTACCTGTTAGAACACTATGTATATTACCTGATAGAACACTATGTATATTACCTGATAGAACACTATGTATATTACCTGGTAGAACACTATGCATATTACCTGGTATATTACCTGGTAGAACACTATGTATATTACCTGTTAGAACACTATGTATATTACCTGGTATATTACCTGGTAGAACACTATGTATATTACCTGGTATATTACCTGGTAGAACACCATGTATATTACCTGGTAGAATACTATGTATATTACCTGGTAGAACACTATGTATATTACCTGGTACATTACCTGGTAGAACACTATGTATATTACCTGGTATAACACTATGTATATTACCTGGTAGAACACTTGGTATATTACCTGGTATATTACCTGGTAGAACACTATGTATATTACCTGATAGAAAACTATGTATATTACCTGGCAGAACCCAATGTATATTACCTGGTAGAACACTACATATATTAACTGGTAGAACACTATGTATATTACCTGATAGAACACTATGTATATTACCTGATAGAACAATATGTATATTACCAGGTAGAACACCATGTGTATTACCTGATAGAACACTATGTATATTACCTGGTAGAACGGTGTATATTACCTGGCAGAACCCAATGTATATTACCTGGTAGAACACTACATATATTAACTGGTAGAACACTATGTATATTACCTGATAGAACACTATGTATATTACCTGATAGAACACTATGTATATTACCAGGTATATTACCTGATAGAACACTATGTATATTACCTGGTAGAACACTACATATATTACATGGTAGAACACTATGTATATTACCTGATAGAACACTATGTATATTACCTGGTATATTAACTGGAAGAACACTATGTATATTACCTGATAGAACACTATGTATATTACCTGGTAGAACACTATGTATATTACCTGATAGAACACTTGGTATATTACCTGATAGAACACTATGTATATTACCTGGTATATTAACTGGAAGAACACTATGTATATTACCTGGTAGAACACTATGTATATTACATTTATATTACCTGATAGAACACTATGTATATTACCTGGCAGAACCCTATGTATATTATGTATTGTATATTATGTATTGTATTTTCGTATTGGGGTTTGTAGTGTTTGGGATTGTAGTTGATTAGGGGTGTGTGTGTGTGTTAAATAGGTTGGCTGCCTGAGGCGGTTCTCAATCAGAGTCAGGTGATTCTCGTTGTCGCTGATTGGGAACCGTATTTAGGTAGCATGGTTTTCGCCTTGTATTTCGTGGGTGATTGTTCCTGTCTCTGTGTAGTGTGCACCAGTCAAGCTGTAATTGGGTTCACGTTCTGTTTGTTATTTTTGTATTTATTAGTTATTCGTGTATAGTTTGTTCGTTTGTCTTCACTAAATAAACATGAGTAACTTACACGCTGCATTTCGGTCCGACTCTCTTTCAACTAAAGAAGAACGCCGTTACAACACAAGGTATATTACCTCGTAGAACACTATGTATATTACCTGGTATATTACCTGGTAGAACACCATGTATATTACATGGTAGAATACTATGTATATTACCTGGTAGAACACTATATCTATTACCTGGTACATTACCTGGTAGAACACTATGTATATTACCTGGTATAACACAAGGTATATTACCTGGTAGAACACTATGTATATTACCTGGTATATTACCTGGTAGAACACTATGTATATTACCTGATAGAACACTATGTATATTACCTGGTACATTACCTGGTAGAACACTATGTATATTACCTGGTATAACACAAGGTATATTACCTGGTAGAACACTATGTATATTACCTGGTATATTACCTGGTAGAACACTATGTATATTACCTGGTAGAACACTATGTATATTACCTGATAGAACACTATGTATATTACCTGGTAGAATACTATGTATATTACCTGGTACATTACCTGGGAGAACACTATGTATATTACCTGATTGAACACTATGTATATTACCTGGTAGAACACTATGTATATTACCTGGTAGAACACTATGTATATTACCTAGAACACTATGTATATTACCTGGTAGAACACTATGTATATTACCTGGTATATTACGTGATAGAACACTATGTATATTACCTTTATATTACCTGGTAGAACACTATGTATATTACCAGGTAGAACACTATGTATATTACCTGGTAGAACAGCCTTTTTCTTTCAGGCTCTGCAATGTTTTCGTTCTCTGGAGCTAAAATGACAGAATGACAGCTGCTTTCTACAGAGGATATACTTTTTTATTGAACACTAATCACGATAAACAGTTGGTATTTTAAAGAAACCTCTCCTGAGGAATGAAAGTAACTTACTGTTCTGTGTGGACTGCTCTTGTCTTGAATGGCATGATACAGTGGAGGCAGTGGGCATGGGGTTGGACTGAGGGACAGAAATCACTGTTAGAGGAAACATCCTTTATAGAAAGCTGTAGTAGAGGCGAGGGAAGGTTTCCCTGTTTCAAGAGGAGGTAGTGTAGTAGTGACTCACTGGAGTCCTGATCCACTGCTGCTGGGCCTGTTGAGTCATCACCACTGGTCTATGTTGTGGTGTTCCAACTACAACAAGTTGCACAGGAAGAAGTATTTCCAAACAATATGTAACAGAGGTGGTTCAGATTGAGAACGGCCATATTAGTATCAAGAGTCTGAGAGTAGGAGTTCTGATTTACAGTGCATTCAGAAAGTATTCAGACCCGTTGACTTTTTCCACATTTTGTTACATGACAGCCTTTTTCTAAAAATGGATTAAATTGTTTTTTTGTCCTCGTCAATCTACACACAATACCACATAATGACAAAACAAAAACAGGTTTTTAGGAATATTTGAAAATGTATAAAAAAACAAAAACTGAAATATGACTTTTACATAAGAGTTCAGACCCTTTACTCAGTACTTTGTTGAAGCACCTTTGGCGGCGATTTAAGCCTGGAGTCTAATTGGATATGACGCTACAAGCTTGGCACACCTGTATTTGGGGAGTTTCTCCCATTCTTCTCTGCAGATTCACTCAAGCTCTGTCAGGTTGGATGTGGAGCATCACTGCACAGCTATTTTCAGGTCTCTCCAGAGATGTTCGATTGGGTTCAAGTCCAGGCTCTGGCTGAGCCACTCAAGGACATTCAGAGACTTGTCCCAAAGCCACTCCTGTCCATGGCGGTACCAGGATTGTGACGCATTCCTGCGTGCTCCCGGACGCGCTCCTCCACCCCTATAACCGGGGTACCTGCTCCTGCTGACTCCATAGTCGGTCAGTGATTCTGTAATGGGTGCGTGCTGATGGAAGGAAGTCAGGCGCAGGAGCGAACTTGGTATAAACGGAGCAGTTTAATAAGTGCTCAAAAACTCAGAAAACCAAAAGACACAAAATAATACAAGTGGGTACAAAACCCGTCGCACACCAGAACATATCTTGCACATAGCTTACAAACAAACAATCACCGACAAGGACATGAGGAGGATTGGAACCAGGTGTGATACAAGACAAGACAAAACCAAAGGAAAACAAAAAGAGGATCAGCAATGGTTAGAACGTTGGTTTTCATTAAGGATCTCTCTGTACTTTGCTCTGTTCACCTTTCCCCCGATCCTGACTAGCCTCCCAGTCCCTGCCGTGAAAAAACATCCTCACAGCATGATGCTGCCACCACCATGCTTCAACGTAGGGATGGTGCAGACGTGACGCTTGGCATACAGGCCAAATAATTCAATCTTAGTTTCATCAGACCGGAGAATCTTGTTTCTCATGGACTAAGAGTCCTTTAGGTGCCTTTTGGTAAACTCCAAGCGGGCTGTCATGCCTTTTACTGAGGAGTGGCTTCTTTCTGGTCACTCTACAATAAAGGCATGATTGGTGGAGTGCTGCAGAGATGGTTGTCCTTCTGGAAGGTTCTCCCATCTCCACAGAGGAACTCTGGAGCTCTGTCAGTCTGGTTCCTGGTCACCTCCCTGACCAAGGCACTTCTCCCCGTATTGCCCAGTTTGGCCGGGTGGCCAGCTCTAGGAAGAGTCTTGGTGGCTCCAAACTTCTTCCATTTAAGAATGATGGAGGCCACTGTGTTCTTGGGGAAGGTCAATGCTACAGAAATGTTTTGGTACCCTTCCCCAGATCTGTGCCTCGATACAATCCTGTCTCTGAGCTCTAAGGACAATTCCTTCGACCTCATGGCTTGGTTTTTGCTCTGACATGCACTGTCAACTGTGGGACCTTATATAGACAGGTGTGTGCCTTTCCAAATCAAGTCCAATCAATTGAATTTCCCATAGGTGGACTCCAATCAAGTTGTAGAAACATCTCTCAAGGATGATCAATGGAAAAAGGATGTACCTGAGCTCAATTTCAAGTCTCATTACAAAGGGTCTGAATACTTAAAACATTATTTCATTTTTTCCAAAAATGTCTAAACCCCTGTTTTCACTTTGTCATTATGGGGTAGGTTGATGAGGAAAACATTTAATTTAATGCATTTTAGAACAAGGTTGTAAGGTAACAAAATGTGGAAAAAGTCAAGGGGTCTGAATACTTTCCGAATGCACTGAAGAATCCATTTAGCCACTTAGATCACAATGAGTATGTGGAGATCCTGGATCCTAATCTAATCTTGATACGGCCCCAGATATCCAGAAGTCCTCCAGAATCCCAAGGTGGGCCTTTTCCTAATTCTTACCTGATGTCAGGTTCCGGTACCCTTTGACCTTCCTGGCTAGGTCAACCCTGCTGATGTCCCTCAGACATTTTTCTATCAGCTCCACCCTCTCAGAAGACACTCTGTCCAGCTTCTCCAGTTCAACTATGACATCCAGGAAACTCTGTCACACAGAGAAAGGATATGAAATGGTTCAAAAACATTCCAGAACATCTGTTTCTGGATCTTTTGGACATACACTGATTATGAACACCACTTGTTGTTGTAACTGTCATATTGTTGTCCTGTTGTTGTTGTTGTTATGTCTTACTTAAGCAATACCCTATACCCAATCCTTCAACATGATCATGACAAAAGAGATGATTATGGACTACAGGAAAAGGAGAACCGAGCACGCCCCCATTCTCATTGACGGGGCTGTAGTGGAGCAGGTTGAGAGCTTCAAGTTCCTTGGCGTCCATATCAACAACAAACTATCATGGTCCAAACACACCAAGACAGTCGTGAAGAGAGCACGACAAAACCTATTCCCCCTCAGGAGACTGAAAAGATTTGGCATGGGTCCTCAGATCCTCAAAAGGTCCTACAGCTGCACCATCGAGAGCATCCTGACTGGTTGCATCACTGCCTGGTATGGCAACTGCTCGGCCTCCGACCGCAAGGCACTACAGAGGGTAGTGCGAACGGCCCAGTACATCACTGAGGCCAAGATTCCTGCCAACCAGGACCTCTATACCAGGCGGTGTTAGAGGAAGGCCCTAAAAATTGTCTGACTCCAGCCACCCTTGCCGGCAAGCGGTACCGGAGCGCCAAGTCTAGGTCCAAGAGGCTTCTAAACAGCTTCTACCCCGAAGCCATAAGACTCCTGAACATCTAATCAAATGACTACACAGACTACTTGCATTGCCCCCACTCTTTTACGCTGCTGCTACTCTCTGTTATTAGTCACTTTAAGTGCATAGTCACTTTAATAACTCTACCTACATGTACATATTACCTCAATTACCTCGACTAACCGGTGCCCCCACACATTAACTCCGTACCGGTACCGCCTATACAGTATATAGCCTCCACATTAACTCTGTACCGGTACCCCCTGTATATAGCCTCCACATTAACTCTGTACCGGTACCCCCTGTATATAGCCTCCACATTGATTCTGTACCGGTACCCCCTGTATATAGCCTCCACATTGACTCTGTACCGGTACCCCATGTATATAGTCTCCACATTGACTCTGTACCGGTAACCCCCTGTATATAGTCTCCACATTAACTCTGTACCGGTACCCCCTGTATATAGCCTCCACATTGACTCTGTACCGGTTCCCCCCATATATAGTCTCCACATTGACTCTGTACCGATACCCCCTGTATATAGCCTCCACATTGACTCTGTACTGTAACACCTGTATATAGCCTCCACATTGACTCTGTACCAGTACCCCCTGTATATAGCCTCCACATTGACTCTGTACCGTAATACCCTGTATATAGCCTCCACATTGACTCTGTACCGGTACCCCCTGTATATAGCCTCCACATTGACTCTGTACCGGTACTCCCTGTATATAGCCTCCACATTGACTCTGTACCGTAATACCCTGTATATAGCCTCCACCTTGACTCTGTACTGTAATACCCTGTATATAGCCTTGTTATTGTTATTTTACTGCTGGTCTTTAATTATTTGTGACTTTTATTTCTCCTTTTTTTAGGTATTTTTCTTAAAACTGCATTGTTGGTTAAGGGCCTGTAAGTAAGCATTTCACTGTAAGGTCTAGCTGTTGTATTCGGCGCATGTGACAAATACAACTTGATTTGATTGTTGTCATGTCTTACAGTACATAAGCAATACCCCATTGTTGTCATGTCTTACTTAAAGCAACTTGTCTGGCAGCTCGGTTTGTGTTTTGTACTAAATTGTAAAAGAAAATCCATTAAAATAAAATAAAAACATTCCATAACAACTAGATCCTCAGGAAACATACCACAGAAGAAGAGGAATGTTCTCACAGAAATACACAGTACATTACAACATACCTAGTGGTATTTACATTGCAGAAGAGGAATGTTCTCACAGTAATAGACAGTACATTACAGCATACCTAGTGGTATTTACATTGCAGGAATCTCCCACCCACAATGCAGAAATATTTCATGACATAATCAGATCAGGCTTGTCAGTAATGAAATAAAATGTCAAATGTCTGAACCAAGCCTTTACCTTGACTCTGGTCAGCCTCTCTCTGGATAAAGAACCACTCAGCAGAAACTTGAGCGAATCCAGGTCTTCTTTTCCCATGTCTTCGCTCACATCAGACATCAACACTCTGTAACCAGGAAACAGAACAGCTTCATAGAGAGAACTCCATGGAATATATTTACTAATGAAGACCGCGATGAATGAGACTGTAAAGAATGTTTGGACTATTGGTGTGTGTTGTTATCCTGGAAAAGACAATAGCAGAATTCAAACCTAAGGAATACATCTCACCTGTACTCTGACAAAGCTCGGTTCTGTCCCAGAATCCCATCCACTTCCTGTTTACTGATATGAAACTCTTTCTTCAGGAGATCAAAGCGTCTCAGTCTGAACAGAAGTTCCACCAGGTACAGCTGATCCACCTGTCCTCTGCTCAGCCAGGAATTTAACACCTCTCTCACATGACCAGAACCACACCTGTCAGTGTCAAGGGATCCACACAGGTACAGGAGCCTCCTGCACTCACCTGAGCTCAGGTCCTCACATATCCTGTTGATCATCTGATATAACTGCCCATTAGCCATAGAACTCATCAGGAGTCTCTGAAAGGGAAAACAGGGATTGATTTTATGGATAGAAAATTATGTAAACTTCATTATTTCTAAATGGGTATTTGCATCATAGATCTATGGCCCATTTGAAATTAAAAGCAACTTGAATTGGCAAATATGTATACTACTGCTTACTTGCATAGTTATGTCGTTCCCAGTCTCACGCTGTGCTCAATAGACTAGTACATTAGTTATTATCATAGGAATATTTTACTATTATTGAACCTGCATGTGGCCTATAGGTGAAAATATACAGGCAGCACATACATGATAATGCGAACGGTGGAAAATGAAAGTTAGACGAGGCATGAAACCAACCAGAAATGAATTATTCAAAGGTTAATAAAACACGAATATTTTAGAGAAAATTAACAATATACGTCGGTTATATCGCAAATGAAAAATATGAATACCTTTTAGAGTAGGACACAGCGAGGTCTGTTGCATGAAGACTGAAAATGAGTTGATTATAATGACGAATTGAAGTTTCGCGAATTACGAAATGGAAAGCGCAAATGGGGAAGATCGTTTCAAATTCTGTGTAACCACCCATGCGGGAAATTACACTTTCATTTCGGTCTGGGTGGTGGGATCACGGAACTGACTCAATGTTGGTCATAAAGTATTTTAATGAATTAGTCACTGATAAATATATGCTAAAAACTGCTCAAAACGAAAGTGGAAGTTACCACGCCATCAGGCTCCTCTGCAAAGACCCTAGTCTGCATCCAGATGGTTTTCGCTGCTGCCAGCACTGCCTTCCTTCTGAAAATAAAGAAAAACCCTTGACGGAGTAGGTGTGTCAAAACATTTGACTGGTACTGTATGACAATATGGCACCTCCGGTGTGTGGTACATGGCCAAAATACCACCGCTAAGGGCTGTATCCAGGCACTCCGCGTTACGTCATAGTGAACAGCCCCTAGCCGTGGTATATTGGCCATGTACCACAAACCGACCGAGGTAAAGCCAGTTTCAGGTTGGATATTCGACAGATATTGCCCACTCTTGTTTTTGTACATAGTTTCAAATTTGCAATTGCTCCTTGGTCATGTCAATTACACACCTAAGAAGCATGCAGTGGATATACACCCATATTGCATAACCTCAAATCATGTATCTTCTATACTGTTGTACATTATTATTAGTTTGAAAATTAGGGGGTTCAGTCCAGTGTTGTGTTTACCCTTTTCTTTAATTTTTATCTACAATAATTGGTAGTTCTAAGTACTTGTTTTCCCAGTTATAATTTTTTTCCACAGTATTTAACAGTGGTACACAATAGGAGAGAGACAGATAACATGTCCTTTCATCGTTATATCAACCATAAAGGAAAAGGGCAAAGTACGAGAGTCATGTTATTAATTGTCCAAAGCAGGGATGGAGAGTGAGCTGGTGAGGTAAGCTGGACAATACATATACTGAACAGGGATGGAGAGTGAGTTGGTGAGGTAGGCTGGGCAATACATATACTGAACATGGATGGAGAGTGAGCTGGTGAGGTAGGCTGCAGTGGGTTTGCTGGACAATATATATACTGAACACGGATGGAGAGTGAGCTAGTGAGGTAGGCTGGACAATACATATACTGAACAGGGATGGAGAGTGAGCTGGTGAGGTAGGCTGCAGTGGGTTTGCTGGACAATATATATACTGAACATGGATGGAGAGTGAGCTAGTGAGGTAGGCTGGACAATATATATACTGAACAGGGATGGAGAGTGAGCTGGTGAGGTAGGCTGCAGTGGGTTTGCTGGACAATATATATACTGAACATGGATGGAGAGTGAGCTAGTGAGGTAGGCTGGACAATATATATACTGAACAGGGATGGAGAGTGAGCTGGTGAGGTAGGCTGCAGTGGGTTTGCTGGACAATACATATATTGAACATGGATGGAGAGTGAGCTGGTGAGGTAGGCCGGTCAATATATATACTGAACAGGGATGGAGAGTGAGCTGGTGAGGTAGGCTGGACTATACATATACTGAACAGGGATGGAGAGTGAGCTGGTGAGGTAGGCTGGTCAGAGAGAATAAAGTAGACGGCACGGGACAAAATTTTGATTTATGACCCTGTGCTCATGATGACATGTACATGTCCAAATATGGGCCTCAGGCCAGGACATCCTGTTTCTGTGGTCACGTGTTAGAGGGTGTGTTATTTTATATCTATATTGCATCCTTTGAAGTTGTCATGCTGATTGATGTCTAGGGACCTGGTTGAACTGGGGGGTTCTGTGTTTGAACTTTTGAAAGAGTATGGCCCCACACCCCCAGTTTTATTGCCCTTATGGTTGCTATCTAATGAAGCAGGAATGTCCGGGGTATTGGCTGTGGCAGACGCATTATAAATAAAAGTCCAGAACAAGGCATGCGACCCCAGAACAGTAAACAAGATTTTTAAACATGGATTTTGTGATCAGTGGCAAAGCTGTGATGACTGTAACAACGGAAGCAGGACCGCGGCTGAAACATAGAGAAAGGGTTAAGTATAATCCCGCGATATACGATGCGCCAAAAAAGCGGTTTCTTAAGTGTGTATAGAACCCAGATACCGCCCGCAACTGCGCTGAAAAATCAAGTGCTGATGTCTAATGGACAGCAATGGGGGTATCTGTTTGATTACTTGGCCTGTAGAGTGAACCTCTATACGGTAGCCGAAGAAGAAGAATATATTGACCAGACATTAGGAGTGGACTATGGGGTTGAAGACTGGACGGTTTTTCGCCAGGTTTTGTGTCCCGAACTGAGACTTATCACCAAGGGGTATAGCTTGTTCACAGGCTATGAGACCCGTTGGGAAGGTACCCCTAACTCCTCAGGAAGAGTATTTCACTGGGTGAAAATACAAATAAAGAATGGACTTCCATGTGGCTGTGTAGAGTTCTATATCAGCAACGAGGAAATCTGCAACCAAAACATTCGTGATGGAGGCCTGACTGGGGATTTTAGGTTGCGCATGCTTATTCCTTTTAAAAGTTGGGATTTAATGGAATTGAAAATGTTGGAGTTATTGGACGCTCTGTTTGTACAGAGCCAACAGCGACAGAACGTTGTTCATGTAAGGAAGTGCATAATATATATGAATCCCGAGGATTATGATTCAAAGGAGCCCCAAGAAGATGCATCGTCAGAAGAACTAACTAACTAAGTACGCGGCTGCTTTAACCACGCCCTGATACCCAGAAGGCTGGTTCAACAATAAAAGGAGGGTCCTTAAAACCTACAGTTCTTCACTTACACATTAACCATGGATATTCCTACCACATACCAGGACTCCGAAACGTCATGGGGTCCCGACCCTAAGGATTCTATGCCTCGCAGCCCAACATTCTAATCCCCCCTGGCAAGACCCACGACACCTCCTACATGTACACAGCCTGAGGACGTGTTTGATGGGGTGGTCAGTACTATTTTTGTGGACACCATCAAGGCCTCTGTAGCCAAGCTTTTAGACGTGGTGATTGGAGAATATATACGAGAAAAATGCATCGGCTGTGAGATCAATCACTCCAGCCAGCTCAGGCATCCTTGCCTATATGACCCCCCAAGATACTACTTCTTCAACCTTTTTGAGGCGCTGGTGAATAGACTTTTGTCCTGCAGGTTTATACCATCGCTGGTCAGAGCCCTGGAGTCTATGGGCCTTGTGCCGTCTATCCCCAGAGTTTACGGGGTAACCGAGGCTTTCCTACATGAACTGAAGGAGGTGATCTACATCCACGAGAAACTCAAAGAAATCCGACACACCCTGGTGGACGATAACAAATACAGGGAAGCTGTGGTGGCTGATGTGATGACTTTCTGACTCAATAAACACCAAGAGACCGAGTGACGTTTTGTCATTTAGATGTAAAGCAATGGGTAACTATGTGTATACGATGTTAGAGAGAATAAATACATTTTTTCTTTTGAGAGAACTTACAAATGTTATGCATCAAATTATTAAAAATAAAGTGAACAATGTATCGTTCTACACAACCCACAATTCCGGGACTAATGTAGAGCGTGTGCTGAAAATGGAACAAATCATGAATCATGTACAACATGCGGGCGAGAGTCTACAATGGACACAATTGGTATCCCATCTTGGGGATGATTCTGAAGAACTAGAAACAACTTTGTCTAAGATTTTACTTTATTTGTTTGAAACACCATTTAATTGTAACATGTATCATATTTGTTGTTTATATACTTATATAGCGGATGTGTGTGTTTTAAAAATTCAGCAACACAAGCCTGTTAACCTGTTGAAACTCTAGGGGCGCAATTTCATTTTTGGATGAAAAACGTTCCCGTTTTAATGTGTCCCTGAACAAAAGGGGGGTCAAAATCAAAAGTAACAGTCAGTATCTGGTGTAGCCACCAGCAGCATTAAGTACTGCAGTACATCTCCTCCTCGTGGACTGCACCAGATTTGTCAGTTCTTGCTGTGAAATGTTACCCCACTCTTCCACCAAGGCACCTGCAAGTTCTCGGACATTTCTGGGGGAAATGGCCCTAGCCCTCACCCTCCAATCCAATAGGTCCCAGATGTGCTCAATGGGATTGAGATCCGGGCTCTTCGCTGGCCATGGCAGAACACTGACATTCCTGTCTTGCAGGAAATCACGCATAGAACGAGCAGTATGGCTGGTGGCATTGTCATGCTGGAGCCTGCAGGAAGGGTACCAGGCTCTGATCAGGCCCTACACCCAAACAAGGGCACTGCGTTCATCCACCTCTGGCCTGCTCGCCTCCCTACCACTGAGGAAGTACAGTTCCCGCTCAGCCCAGTCAAAACTGTTCGCTGCTCTGGCCCCCCAATGGTGGAACAAACTCCCTCACGACGCCAGGACAGCGGAGTCAATCACCACCTTCCGGAGACACCTGAAACCCCACCTCTTCAAGGAATACCTAGGATAGGATAAAGTAATCCTTCTCACCCCCCTTAAATGATTTAGATGCACTATTGTAAAGTGGCTGTTCCACTGGATGTCAGAAGGTGAATTCACCAATTTGTAAGTCGCTCTGGATAAGAGCGTCTGCTAAATGACTTAAATGTAATGTAAATGTAAACAAGATATTTTGTCACAAAAAGATGCTCGACTATGCATATAATTGATAGCTCTCGAAAGAAAACACTCTAACGTGTCCAGAACTGCAAAGATATTTTCTGTGCGTGCCCTAGAACGTGAGCTTCAGGCAAAACCAAGATGAGACGGCATCCAGGAAATGAGCAGGATTTTTGAGGCTCTGTTTTCCATTGTCTCCTTATATGGCTGTGAATGCGAGAGGAGTAAGTCTGCCCTTTCTGTCGTTTCCCCAAGGTGTCTGCAGCATTGTGACGTATTTGTAGGCATATCATTGGAAGATTGACCATAAGAGACCACATTTACCACGTGTCCGCCCGGTGTCCTGCGCCGAAATTGGTGCGCAAAAGTCAGCTGCAAGTATTTTTCCACAGAATTCAGAGGAGAATGCAGGCTTCCACGAACGATATATCAATGAAGAGATATGTGAAAAAACACCTTGAGGATTGATTCCAAACAACGTTTGCCATGTTTCGGTCGATATTATGGAGTTAATTCGGAAAAAGTTTGACGTTGTAGGTGACTGAATTTTCGGTTCGTTTCGGTAGCCAAATGTGATGTACAAAACGGAGCGATTTCTCCTACACACAGACGCTTTCAGGAAAAACTGCGCATTTGCTATGTAACTGAGAGTCTCCTCATTGAAAACATCCGAAGCTCTTCAAAGGTAAATGATTTTATTTATTTGGTTATCTGGTTTTTGTGAAAATGTTGCGTGCTAAATGCTACTCAAAATGCTAAGCTAGCTTAGCATACTCTTACACAAATTAGTCAATTGCTATGGTTCAAAAGCATATTTTGAAAATCTGAGATGACAGTGTTGTTAAGAAAAGGCTAAGCTTGAGAGTAGGCGCATTATTTTCATTTTATTTGCGATTTTCAGAAATCGTTAACATTGCGTTATGCTAATGAGCCTGAGGCTTTAGTCACGATCCCGGATCCGGGATGGGGAGTTTCAACAGGTTAATCTGAACCAAATATACAGGGTGTTGCATGCTGTGATCATTGAGAAAACGGGGACATGTATCCTGCAACGACCTCTGAATTGTCTGTATACGTAATGCATAATGTTTTCTTGAAAATAAAAATCCAAAAAATGAAAATGAAATGTCGTCGTTATTTGAAAGTGGCTCATTAACGTTATTGTACCTCAGAGAGGCAAGAAGGATGGCGGAGCAGATGTTGAAAAACATTTATTATAATCCCTCTAACCCTGGGTCTTATGGGGGTAAGGCACGTTTACAGAGAGCTATAGCCGAAGAAACAGGTAGCCGGTTAAGCGATGCTACAGTGAATGAGTGGTTATCAGAGCAGGATGCGCACACTCTACATAAACCCGTAAGAAAACAATTTCAAAGAAATAGAGGTTTTTCTACCCAACCAATGTCCCAATTTCAGGCTGATCTATGTGACATGCAGGCCCTTCCAGATAAAAATGATGGAAATCGCTACATGCTAACGGTTATAGATATTTTCTCTAAAATAGCTTTTGTCAGGGTTTTAAAAAACAAGAGTGGGGCAGAGGTGACCCGGGCCTTTGACGCTATCTTGAAGGAAGGAGGCGCCCCCAAGAAAGTGCAGACTGATGGCGGAAAATATTTTTTTTATAATACTTTTCAGAAACTCATGAAGAAGCATAATATAGTACATTTTGCTACAGGATAGGATTTGAAAGCTTCAGTTGTTGAATGCTTTAACAGAACTCTGAAGGAACGGATGTGGCGCTATTGTAACAGGGTTGGTTATGTTTCCACATGTCTCTAAAGAAATGTGTATTTAATGTTCAAGCATTCTTACTGGTTAGTTCAACTCTGATGACAATAAGGTGTGTTGTGATTGGCCCCGCTTGCAGATAGGGGGAGATTGCGAATGTCAGGTCTCCCCAGTATGAAAATGTGATGCAAGGGGTAGGTCACGTTCTGAATACTGTTTTCTATTTTCTATTTTACAATGTGTACAAGTTTGCTGTACGTTACTGATTCATACATGTGTGGGTATATGGTACTTGTTAGGGATAGAGGGGCTTTCCGGGATGTGCTTTGGCATATGATTGCTGTAAATAAGTGTGTTAGCTAGCATACACCGATGTAATGGTCACATAAGCCACTGCTAACACAGTTGTCTTCATGCTACAGATTTTGCCATCGACAGCCATCAATACCGTTAAACCCTGCACAACTAATGTGCTGTTTCCCATTTAACAACAAAAATAAATACTCAACTGGGACCACTGGCCAAAGTGATTTATTTTGAGAAAACACAACGCATGGAGAGTACATATACATCTGTTACACTGGTGCCGTGACTCGTCTTCTTGTCTTCGCCGGATGTCATGTGGAGGGATCAGAGACCCGGCTTCAAGAAGTACTGTGGTTGCTGAATTATCAGGGAGCTTCTGGTAGCATGAGTGAGTGGGGAATATAATATACTGTTTATTAGTTGTCTGTGGTGTTGTGATTATTTAGTGATGTAATTGTGTGGTTAAGCTAGTAACCTTCGGAAGCCAATTAACGTGAGGGTGATGCCATTTTCTACCACACGGTGGCGAAAACTATTTATTAAGGCGTTTCTTGTTACTTTTCTGTGTTGATCTTGGTCTTGTTAGACAACTACTACTGCACTTTTATTTTGAGTGCATTATGTTCCAGCTGATTTTATAGAAGTGTTCATATTTATTGTGATAAGGAAAGTTCTGGGAGAGGTAGGGGAGTTTTTTTATGTTTAACCCTTCACCACCAGTGGGTAGGAGGCAGCTATTTCTCCTGTTACTTCCACACCACTGGCCAGGCCAACTACACAGGCAAGTGTGTGCTTTCCACATGATTTAGAGCTACCTCAACTCAGTGCATTTGAGCCAGTTTCACCTAATCCTAGGAAGGAGGATGTGTCTATGGATTTCCTGGCGGGCATTGTTAAGCAGATAGGGTACTCCATTGGTGAAAATATTGCCTCTTGTTTGGAATCAAAGGTTATGGGTTTGGGGTGGGACAGAAGGTTGATAATGTTGGTGGTACCAAGGTTGGGGCCAGCTCCAGTCTAAATGTAGTGGTGAAAAATGATGTCAGGGAACCAGTGTGTTTCAGGGGGGATGGTTCAGAGGAATGCACAATGCATGAGTGGGAGTAGACCATGTAAGTGTACATGCAGAAGAAGGGCTATGGTGGGCAGGAGAGGTCAGATGAAGTTTGGGTAAGCTGACGGGGAGGGCACGTGATGTGGTAAGATTAAGCCTACGCAGTAACCCAGTTTTTTAAATTTATTTTACTAGGCAAGTCAGTTAAGAACAAATTCTTATTTTCAATGACGGCCAAGGAACAGTGGGTTAACTGCCTGTTCAGGGGCAGAAAGACAGATTTTGTACCTTGTCAGCTCAGTGATTTGAACTTGCAACCTTTCAGTTACTAGTCCAATGCTCCAACCACTAGGCTACCCTGCCCCCCAGTTGACCTAACCCAGGGCCCAAGACTGTTTTTTGACATTCTGAAGCATCACTTTAGCGACACAATCAACTCTGACATGCCCCTAGCTGATGTTTATTCTACGTTGCCAATAGAAGGGGAGACTCCATTTGATTACTGGATCAGACTGAACAGAGCCATAGAGGTGGCAGAGGACTGTTTGAAGAGGCAGAACAAGGAGCTAGACAATCCACCACGTGTTCTGACTGTCATGTTCATCAAGCACTGTCCAAACCCAGAGCTGTCATTGATATTCATGTGCAAACCATTACATGAGTGGACGGCCACGGAGGTCCACGGCAGGCTGGAGGAGTACCAGAGGAAGTGTAAGCCTCCACGTCCCTTGCGGTTGTACCCACTGGTCACCACACTGACGCATGAAGTAAGTAGGCCAGTGTCGGCTGTTGCAAACTGCCCGGACCCCTTGCAGCATCCCACAAATGGCTCATCCGAGGCATTGGATCGTGTGATGGGCATGCTTGAATGGCTCTTGGAGCAGAGGCCACAGCAACCTGTAGGTGGCTATGATAACTGTTTCCAGAGGAGGCCCAGGAGAAGGGAGAACCCGTCTTTGCAATGCATAGTGTGTGGGGATGCGAATCACAGCACAATGGATGATTGTTATTTTAACCACCTATGCTTCCTCTGTTATGCAGCTGAGCACACGCGTCAGGAATGTCCTCGCACTTCATTGGTAACTCCCGTCGCTCCATCAAGCGGCAACACGTCACACCGGCAGGGAAAACTAGCTGGCCCGCATGGGGTGGGGGGAAGTGCTGGGCCTTGTGAGGTGCCCCAATCCGATAGTGTTGTAGATTTAGAGACAATATATTCAAGTGTTTGTGATGAAGTCAAGTCGAACGAAAAAGTAATTATGCAAAATACACAGAGAGTGGTCCTCAACGATGAACTCTTCTATACTAGTGTGTTACTGGGGGATGTAATAGAGGTGGGCGCTATGATTGACAGCGGTTCTATGGCATGCACATTGAGCTCAACAGTGGTGCCACGCCTTGAGAAAGCAGGGGTGCTCAAGAGTGGCTCCCTCAGTCCGACTGAAGTGGTGTTGGTTGGCTGCGGGGGGTTGAAGACCAAGCCTGTAGGTGTGTGTGAATTGAATCTATCTGTGTATGGCAGCAGTGTCTCTGTCCCTGTTCTAGTAGTGGATGGCCAACATCATGAGCTCATCATAGGCAGCAACGTGATAAAACACCTCATCAGGGAGCTGAAGACGACCGGTGACTTCTGGTAGAAGATGTCATCATCTGAACACAATGGAGATGACAAACTGTTCCGTCTGCTGGCTAATGTAGAGAGATGGAAAGGGACAAAAGTGCCGGAAAGAGTGGGCACTGTAAGGCTGAAGCGGGCGGTCACATTGGAGCCCATGCAGGAACATTTAGTCTGGGGCCGGTTGTGTACGCCTCAAAATGTATCCGCGGGCAGTGCTGTCGTTATTGAGTCTACGAGGGCACCCTCAAGACCGGAAAAAAATTATAGTGGGGAGAAAAGTAGCGACATTGTAGAGCGATGGCTGGGTCCCTGTCAAAGTTATCAATCCCTCACCAAAGCCGATAACAGTGAGACGCAATACCAAGATAGCGGACATTTTTCCTTGCATGGCATTAGAGGACTGACTACATAGATGGGCCCACTGCCGAACTGGTCCCCCTGGTGCAGCAGGTACACAAAATGGATGACAATCAAGACTTTGACAATGGTGTTGGAGATAGCTTGACCGTTGACAGTGCCGTAAAACCGCACAGAGTGACAAGTGAGATGTTGCACGAGTTAGGGCTAGGTGACATTGACATTGAGTCCAGTCAGTTGTCGCAACAGTGTAAGGCCAGGCTAGTTCAGCTAATAGCCCGCTACGAGTGTATCTTCTCCCGGAACAAACTAGATTTTGGGAAGGCTACTGGATATGTCCATCGCATCACTCAGTGACACTAAGCCTTTTAGGCTACCTTACCATAGGCTCTCCCCTAACCATTATGACAAGCTCAGGCAGGCTTTGAATGAGATGGAAGAGTAAGAGATAATCAGGAAATCCAGCAGTGAGTATGCCTCCCCGCTCGTGCTGGTCTGGAAGAAGTCTGGCGATCTGAGACTGTGTACAGGCTTCCGATGGCTCAATGCTCGCACTGTAAAGGATGCTCACCCTCTACCTCACCAAGCTGATGCTCTGGCGGCCCTGGGTGGCAATGCATTCTTCTCTACAATGGATTTGACCTCAGGTTACTACAATGTGGAGGTACTAGAAGAAGACAAGAAATTTACAGCCTTCACTTCTCCTTTTGGGTTATATGAATATAACCGTCTTCCACAAGGACTATGCAGCCCAGCTACATTCATTAGGATGATGTTGAGCATTTTTTGGGATCAATATTTTTCTAGCCTTCTATGCTACCTGGACGATGTGCTGGTTTTTGCCCCGACTGAAGAACTTGGATTGCAACGCTTGGAGTCAGTTTTTGAGCGTCTCAAGGCCCATCATCTGAAACTGTCTCCAAAGAAATGCCATTTCATGAAGAGGTCAGTGCGGTTCTTGGGGCATGTCATCAGTGAAGGAGGTGTGGCCACAGACCCAGAAAAAGTGAAGGCTATTGCAGGGATGACAGAGAGTGATCTCATGGAGGATAACACGGACGTGCCCTCCCAGGCGAAGATTTGGTCCTTTCTCGGTATGAAAGTCTATTACCAGCAGTTCATTGAGGGGTGCTCCACCATCGCTAAGCCGCTGCATGGGCTGACAACTGGGACGAAGGCTCCATGCCATGGGAAAGGCAAGAGGAAAAGAGGAATACATAGAAAACTCACAGCAGCAGACTGGACTGGTGAGTGCAAACAGGCCTTTAGTCAGTTGAAACAAGCTCTCCTCGATCAGGTCATGCAAGCCCACCCTGATTTTAGTAGACCTTTCTTGCTGTCTGTAGACGCATCTAGTAATGGATTAGGTGCTGTCCTCTCCCAAGTGCCAGAGGATGGGTCTGCAACCAGGCCCGTAGCATTTGCTAGCAAATCTCTTACTTATGCACAGTCAACGTATCCTGCCCATGGGTTAGAGTTTTTTGCTTTACGCTGGGCCGTCTGTAAGAAGTTTAATCATTGGCTAAGGGGCAAGCCTTTTACTGTATGGACAGACAACAACCCATTAACGTACATTCTGTCCAAGCCCAGATTGGATGCCTGTGAACAGAGATGGGTTGCTAAACTCGCTCCATTCGAGTTTGACATAAAGTACATCCCCGGTCCCAAAAATGTCATTGCTGATGCACCCAGTAGACAGCCATTTGTGCAGCCGAGCGCTCTCCACCGTATCACAAGGGTTCCACACAAGGCCTTGCTGGAAGAAGCTGTGGGAGTACGTGCTGAGAAGGTGTAAGATGTGTTCCGGTGGTCGAACCACCCATTCGACCTCCAAAGCTGCTCACCGTCAATTGAGGCAGATGCCTGTGAAATTGTCATGGACTGCCAAACTACCTCCTATCCTTCTCCTGGTTCTCTATCAAAGGAAGTGGTGTCAGCAGTCCTGAGGTCGCAAGAGGAGGCTGGTCTACAGAACTGTGCGCTGCTACTGCCTCAGCTCACTCAGTCACTGGTGCCATCTGAGATGTCAGATGTGAGAGTGCTGTCCCGTGACGACCTGATATCAAAGCAGCGCCAGGATGATGCACTCGCCAGAGTTGTCTTCTACGTGGAAAGGGGACGTAGACCTTCTAGGAAGGAACGTGGCCATGAACCAATCGAGGCTCTGCGGATTCTGAAGACCTGGGAGAAGCTCACTCTAAAAATGGGTGTACTATATTGCGTTACCAAAAGTAACGTACCAGTATGTAGTTCCCACCTCCATGAGGGCGACAGTTTTGAAGGGTGTCCACAATGAAGCCGGTCATCAGGGGCAACAGTGGACGTTGTACTTGACAAGACAGAGGTTCTTCTGGCATGGTCTGGAGTTGGATGTGAGAAAGTATGTCAAGACCTGCAAGAGGTGTGTGTTCAGTAAGAGCTCCACTGGAGAACATCATCACGACTGAGCCCCTCGAGTTGGTGTGTGTGGACTTCTGGTCTGCTGAAGACTCCAACAACAAGTCATTGGATGTTCTGGTCGTCACTGATCATTTTACTAAGATGGACCATGCCTTCTTGTGTCCGAACCAATCAGCTAAAGCAGTGGCCCTTCAGCTGTGGAACAACATCTTCTGTGTGTATGGTTTTCCTCGTCGTATCCACTCTGACCAAGGGGCCAACTTTGAAAGTAAATTTATTGCTGAGTTCTTGAGTGCTGCAGGAGTCCAGAAGTTGCACACAACTCCCTACCATCTGATGGGGAAAGGTTCAATAGAACGCTGGGAAACATGATCAGGCCTTTACCTACGAGAGCGAAGCACAGGTGGCCCCAGAAGCTGAAGTCGTTGACCTTCGCCTACAACTGTACAGTCCATGAAACCACGGGCCACGCCCCTTTCCATTTGATGTTTGGGAGAACCCCACGTCTGCCTGTCGACATGATGTTTGGTACGGTGCTACAAGACTCAGATGTTGTAGACTATGACGAGTACAACAAGTCCCTGACGAGAGACCTGAGGGAGGCCATAGAGATGGTACAGGTGTCGGCAACCAAACAGCTGAAGAGGCATGCGGGCCTCTACAACAGGAAGATCAGAGGAGCTCCAGTGGAGATCAAGATCCAGAACATGTCGACTGGCCAGGAGAAAACGGTCCACCGTAATAATGATGATAATGCCTGTAAACTCCTTGCCTCTCCCTGACACTGCCTTGGAGACACCTAATACAGGAGACCGTGAGGATCGGAGTGAGGAGATGGAGGACTCATCCATGAACGATATACCAGAAATGGACATCGGTGAGAGGACTAGTGTCTGGGTATCAGAACAGACCTCGGAGGAAACACAGTCGGAGCCCTCTGAAAAAGAGACCCCAGATGTGCTGGAAGATGGGCCACTGG
Organism: Oncorhynchus masou masou; assembly: GCF_036934945.1. NCBI lineage: Eukaryota > Metazoa > Chordata > Actinopteri > Salmoniformes > Salmonidae > Oncorhynchus > Oncorhynchus masou. The sequence continues at coordinate 52,502,195 of NC_088221.1, read as the reverse complement.
CGAGGGACCCAGTGTCAGAGCTAACCTTTGGAGAAGAAATGTCCGAACCCTCTGAGGAAGAAAGGCATTCTGAAGATGCCGCTGGTGGCACAAGTTCCAGCAACAGTCACAGAACCCTTGACCCATCGACTGTGGATAGTGACCCACCAATGTTGGTTGTAGTTGAACAGGTTAAACGAAATGATAACCCTGTTAGGACTGTCGGGTCAGGGGCTGATCGGGTTAGGAAACGCCCAGTGAGACTCATTGAGACTATGCAGACACAGAGGGTTTTTCATACAGAATTCATTAGAGTACCTGTGTGGGTGTAGGATTAGAATCCAAGTCTGTAGCCCCCCCCAACATTTTTTAAAATTACTTTTAACTTTCAAGAGACCACACGGAGGTAATGGGTCAGAGGTCATGTAGGCCAAGGTTTTTCTGTCTGAGGTTCTTATTGTCACTGAGTGTACTGAACATGTAACAGGCATGTTTTCCTACGGGGTCTTTGAATTCCCCTAATTCTCTTTAGAGAATAGTCTTTGCACTGGAATGTTTGGTGACATATGTATTGCAAGGTATTGCATACCTCATTTTGTTTCTTTATAGTATACAAGTGCAATTCAGCAGGTGAGAATGTAACAGGGTTGGTTATGTTTCCACTTGCCTCTAAAGTAATGTGCATTTAATGTTCAAGCATTCTTATTGGTTAGTTCAACTCTGATGACAATAAGGTGTGTTGTGATTGGCCCCGCTTGCAGATAGGGGGAGATCGCGAATGTCAGGTCTCCCCAGTATGAAAATGTGATGCAAGGGGTAGGTCACGTTCTGAATACTGTTTTCTATTTTCTATTTTACAATGTGTACAAGTTTGCTGTACGTTACTGATTTATACATGTGTGGGTATATGGTACCTGTTAGGGATTGAGGCGCTTTCTGGGATGTGCTTTGGCATATGATTGCTGTAAATAAGTGTGTTAGATAGCATACACCGATGTAATGGTCACATAAGCCACTGCTAACACAGTTGTCTTCATGCTACAGATTTTGCCATCGACAGCCATCAATACCGTTAAACCCTGCACAACTAATGTGCTGTTTCCCATTTAACCTCTTGAAACTCTAGGGGCGCTATATCATTTTTGGATAAAAAGACGTGCCCGTTTTAAGCGCAATATTTTGTCATAAAAAGATGCTCGACTATGCATATAATTGGTAGCTTTGGAAAGAAAACACTCTGACGTTTCCAGATCTGCAAAGATATTTTCTGTGCGTGCCCTAGAACGTGAGCTACAGGCAAAACCAAGATGAGACGGCATCCAGGAAATGAGCAGGATTTTTGAGGCTCTGTTTTCCATTGTCTCCTTATATGGCTGTGAATGCGAGAGGAGTAAGTCTGCCCTTTCTGTCGTTTCCCCAAGGTGTCTGCAGCATTGTGACGTATTTGTAGGCATATCATTGGAAGATTGACCATAAGAGACCACATTTACCAGGTGTCCGCCCGGTGTCCTGCGCCGAAATTGGTGAGCAAAAGTCAGCTGCTAGTATTTTTCCACAGAATTCAGAGGAGAATGCAGGCTTCCACGAACGATATATCAATGAAGAGATATGTGAAAAAACACCTTGAGGATTGATTCCAAACAACGTTTGCCATGTTTCGGTCGATATTATGGAGTTAATTCGGAAAAAGTTTGACGTTGTAGGTGACTGAATTTTCGGTTCGTTTCGGTAGCCAAATGTGATGTACAAAACGGAGCGATTTCTCCTACACACAGACGCTTTCAGGAAAAACTGCGCATTTGCTATGTAACTGAGAGTCTCCTCATTGAAAACATCCGAAGCTCTTCAAAGGTAAATGATTTTATTTATTTGGTTATCTGGTTTTTGTGAAAATGTTGCGTGCTAAATGCTACTCAAAATGCTAAGCTAGCTTAGCATACTCTTACACAAATTAGTCAATTGCTATGGTTCAAAAGCATATTTTGAAAATCTGAGATGACAGTGTTGTTAAGAAAAGGCTAAGCTTGAGAGTAGGCGCATTATTTTCATTTTATTTGCGATTTTCAGAAATCGTTAACGTTGCGTTATGCTAATGAGCCTGAGGCTTTAGTCACGATCCCGGATCCGGGATGGGGAGTTTCAAGATTAACAACAGAAATAAATGCTCAACTGGGACCACTGGCCAAAGTGATTTATTTTGAGAAAACACAACGCATGGAGAGTACATATACATCTGTTACACTACAGCTCACAATAGCTTACAGCTCACAACACGCATAGATATATCAATATAGTTCAAGATTTAGTAATGGGTTACAACAGCAGCTACCATAAGAGTATACGGATGAAACCCTCCGAGGTATCTTCTGAAAACTCTTTTCAAGTCTTTAAAAATCTGCATGGTTTGTTCCCCCTTTGCCGTAAGAAAAAAATACATTTTAAATTCATTGTGGGGGACTTGGTGCGTATATCAAAGTTGAGGGGTTAGGGTTAGGGTTAGGGTTAGGGTTAGGGCTACAGACAGGGATTCAGGTATTCCTTCAACAAACTTGATTTTTATTGTTTTCAACAATTCATCATACATGGGTTGATAACAAGAATAACACCACACAACATTATCAGGCTTTTGAGACAACACATGTTCAGAATTCTCTAAAATACTTTTTACAAAACATGTTTTACCACTATTAGACGGCCCTGCGATTAAGGTCGAAAATGGTAGTTGCAACCGGGGGTCAAAACCTTCTACAGCAGTCATTATATCTTAAGCTTTAAGACACACTGCGGCTTGTAGCATAAGTCAGTAGCCAAAGGGCAATGTGGTCCCGTCAGGCAAAAAGCAGTCTCTTGTCAGAGACTACCCTGAATCTTTTAGTAAGTGGGGCATTCCTCAGATGGAAGCCCTTTTTATCCCTAACAATCTTTTTGTCGGAGCTCAAAATCTCCAAGTCACTATTCCTGTCATTTATGAACCCCTCGACCAAGCGTGTGATTGATTCCAAGTTTACATGCGGGGCATTTTCATAGTTTTGAGTCACGCCTTTGGCTTTCAACACCACGTGATTCTTTTTTAGTCCTAAAAGCATAGCTTTTAGGCCCACAGGAGGACCATTCTGTGATATGGTCACCCTCTTCGAGTTCACTCGTTAAGTCACCCAGATAGTTGCTGAGTGGGGGGCTCCAATCCCCCTGTTTGCTTACATAGACCACAGAGTCTGTGTTGTGGTAAAGAACCCGCCTCTGAAGCTGCTCCATGAGCGTGTACAGTTCAAGTCGGCCATAGGCCGTGGTAAATGCTGCAAGAAACACATTTACATTACCTGGGGGTAGAACCCACTTCTTGTTACGTCGCCATTGCACCAGGGCAATGTCTTGACTCAAGAATGAAAAATGTGAAATTTTGTATTGGTCCAAAAAAACAAATTCCAAAAATTCCAACAATCGACGTTTTTAGCATATTACATCTCTGCGATAATTTGCGATAATCTCTCTCTGATAATTTGCCCCAAAGCGAATTTAAGTACAATTTCGACACATTTCTTTTTTTTTGTTGACCTCTATTCTGTCAGGGTCAAGAAGTATGCCTTCTCTGTCGTGATAGTCTTGAATGTACCTGTCTTTGCTCTCTTGATCTGTGACCGATGCAGGATAGCCTGAAGCCATTTGCTTGCATCTCAAGAAGGTCTTGATGTACTTCTGTACTTCTGTGCCGTTTTTTGCCTGGGAGGAGTCTGAAAGAAAATAATACATACAAAATAGGTTATTAAATATAAAAATATGTTAGATACATAAAATGTCAAATACATTTCAGGTATAATACTATATATTAACAATACATAGTTAAAATACCTCTGCTTTTTTGTCGCTGGCTGTTCTGACGAATCGCAGAAACCGTGGGGGCGTAACTTTTTTCATCAAGCGTTCCCGATTCTGCAGGGCCGGTCTCGTGGGAGTCTGAAAAAACATTATTTGTCCTTGTTTTAACATATTCAAGCCTAAAAATGTATAAATAATAAAACTATGTATAACTAATAATATATATATAATGACTTCATACTGTGTCGATGGAGCGCTGAATCGTGAAGCCTCAAGTTCCCAGCACAGTAGTAATTTTCTGGAGGTGTTGATTCAGAGCAATGTACAAGAGCCCTCGCTATGCGTTGGTTGTTGGAGCATGGAATGTGTAGCGAGTGGGTTGAGGTTCCCGGGGAAGTTGTCGGGTTGTTTAAATTGTCTGTTCTCGGTGTGCTGGAAAGAACATTCGTGCAGAACGGGAGAATTGCATCCAAGTCACACGTTGTGTCAGTTGTTCATAACGATGCCTTTATCCTTCTTGGCTGTATGTCGGCTGTAAATACAAAAATAGCTTTTAATATAGGGTGCTGTCCCATGCCTTGTTCTGGACTTTATTTATAATGCGTCTGCCACAGCCAATACCCCGGACATTCCTGCTTCATTAGATAGCAACCATAAGGGCAATAAAACTGGGGGTGTGGGGCCATACTCTTTCAAAAGTTCAAACACAGAACCCCCAGTTCAACCAGGTCCCTAGACATCAATCAGCATGACAACTTCAAAGGATGCAATATAGATATAAAATAACACACCCTCTAACACGTGACCACAGAAACAGGATGTCCTGACCGGAGGCCGATATTTGGACATGTTCACGTCATCATGGACACAGGGTCATAAATCAAAATTTTGACCCGTGCCGTCGACTTTATACTCTCTGACCAGCCTACCTCACCAGCTCACTCTCCATCCCTGTTCAGTATATATATTGACCAGCCTACCTCACCAGCTCCCTCTCCATCTACTTTATTCTCTCTATGGTCAATATATATAATGAACATGGATGGAGAGTGGGCTGGTGAGGTAGACTGGTCAATATATATACTGAACAGGGATGGAGAGTGAGCTAGTGAGGTAGGCTGGACAATACATATACTGAACAGGGATGGAGAGTGAGCTAGTGAGGTAGGCTGGACAATATATATATTGAACAGGGATGGAGAGTGAGCTGGTGAGGTAGGCTGGTCAATACAGTATACTGAACAGGGATGGAGAGTGAGCTGGTGAGGTAGGCTGCAGTGGGTTTGCTGGACAATACATACAGTATACTGAACATGTAACCACAGTAACGGTGACCAATAAATCAATTAATAAAAAATACAATATTGACAAATTAAACAAATTGTAGACCTTTAATCTTTTCCAACATGTCAACAGACACTTAAGTTCAATTAAGTATGAAACATTTAATTTTGTTAACTTTCTCTTTATCCCTGGTTGATGTACATTTCAGAGCCTCTTCAGTGTGGATGGGTTTTAATATACATTTTCAACAACAAAGGCTGCACTTCCAATTTCTGTTCTTTACTCTGTTGAACTCTGTTGTCTTCATTCCTAGGCACAGGGGATGGGATGGGATGTTGGGGAAGTTCTGTGCAAGTTCCTTGGCTACACCAAAAAATAAAACATATTTTTTTTCCTAATTGTCACATAACAGCTAACCATTCATTATTGAAAATATAACTATCAAACCTGCATTACAAAGACCCCACCGCTGAAGGTGTCCTGCTGCATGGTGGGAGTTATTTCCCTCCTTTACACTTTATGTCCACCCAGTCGTCTTTTCCATGGCAGGATCTTCTCATTTTGAAGTATTCTCTTTTTTATGTAAAAATAATGGAATTATGATTAGTTATAGGCAAATGAATACACAAGCCAAATGTGTATGCTGTTTTCCTTATCACTATATTCTAGTAGTAATTTATTAGTAGAGGTAATTTCCTTTATGCCCCATTCCACATGCAGCCTAAATTATAGGCACTGAACCATTTACAGAACAATAAAAGTAGCATATAGGATCCAACCCTATCACAGAGTGAATAAATGTACAGTCGTGGCCAAAAGTTTTTTAACCCTAACCCACAAATATACATTTTCACAAAGTCTGGACCAGCTGACATCATGTCAGTGATTCTCTCGTTAACACAGGTGTGAGTGTTGACGAGGACAAGGCTGGAGATCGCTGATTGAGTTCGAATAACAGACTGGAAGCTTCAAAAGGATGGTGGTGCTTGGAATCATTATTCTTCCTCTGTCAATCATGGTTACCTGCAAGGAAACACGTGCCATCATCATTGCTTTGCACAAAAAGGGCTTCACAGGCAAGGATATTGCTGCCAGTAAGATTGCACCTAAATCAACCATTTATCGGATCATCAAGAACTTCAAGGAGAGCGTTTCAATTTTTGTGATGAAGGCTTCAGGGCACCCAAGAAAGTCCAGCAAGTGCCAGGACTGTCTCCTAAAGTTGATTCAGCTGTGGGATCGGGGCACCACCAGTACAGAGCTTGCTCAGGAATGGCAGCAGGCAGGTGTGAGTGCATCTGCACGCACAGTGAGGCGAAGACATTTGGTGGATGGCCTGGTGTCAAGAAGGGCAGCAAAGAAGCCACTTCTCTCCAGGAAAAAAAGCTTGTCCGGAGAAGACAGGGTGAGTGCTACCATCAGTCCTGTGTCATGCCAACAGTAAAGCATCCTGAGACCATTCATGTGTGGGGTTGCTTCTCAGCCAAGGAGTGGGCTCACTCACAATTTTGCCTAAGAACACAGCCATGAATAAAGAATGGTACCAACACATCCTCTGAGAGCAACTTCTCCCAACCATCCAGGAACAGTTTGGTGACGAACAATGCCTTTTCCAGCATGATGGAACACCTTTCCATAAGGCAAAAGTGATAACTTTGTGGCTCGGTGAACAAAACATCGATATTTTGGGTCCATGGCCAGGAAACTCCACAGATCTTAGTCCCATTGAGAATTTGTGGTCAATCCTCAAGAGGCTGGTGGACAGACAAAACCCCACAAATTCTGACAAACTCCAAGCATTGATTATGCAAGAATGGGCTGCCATCAGTCAGGATGAGGCCCAGAAGTTAATTGACAGCATGCCAGGGCGGATTGCAGAGGTCTTGAAAAAGAAGGGTCAACACTGCAAATATTGACTCTTTGCATCAACTTCATGTAATTGTCAATAAAAGCCTTTGACACTTACGAAATGCTTGTAATTATACTTCAGTCTTCCACATAGTAACATCTGACAAAAAATCTAAAGACACTGAAGCAGCAAACGTTGTGGAAATTAATATTTGTGTCATTCTCAAAACTTTTGGCCACAATTGTAGACCGTTTGTAGACTTAGAAAAAAAGATTAAGTGACAGTTTCATCAGTACGTGCTTAAAGAAAGTCATATCACAAAGATCACAGATGACAGTGCCCACCAAATCTATGACAATAGAGAATGAATTGTAAGCACCAAAGTGAGTTTTGTCGTGGAAATTGGAAGATTATGTTATAATGCTTGTATTGCATTATAATAGTTGTTTTATTCGACAGAATAGTGTTCTGTTAACTATTGTGTGTGTGTTCTACTGAGGAGAGCCTCTATGAGATAACACTGACAGAGGAGATTTACGATGTCTTTGGGTGATAAAAACTAAAAAGCATTCCAGATAACATGAGGTAATGTTTTTGTGCTATACCGTACCTGTTATGTACTTGAGTGAAGACCCAAAAGCGGTTTTAACAGAAAACAGAGTTCTTTAATGAAAAACAGGAATGGCATAAATCCTCTTCCAACGTTGACAATGGAACAAAATAACGTAGTATAGTGCAGGATGCACCTGCCAGGCAGACTCCGACAGGATAGGACAAGGTGGAAGCAAACGAGACGACAGCTTGCTTCTGGCATCAAAAACACAAACAAGAATCAGACACTGAAAGTAGCAGGAACAGAGAGAAATAGAGACCTAATCAGAGGGGGAAGAGAGAACAGGTGTGAAAGAGTGAATGAGCTAGTTAGGGTAGATGTAGAACAGCTGAAGAATGAGAGACAGAGAAGGTAACCTAAAAAGACCAGCAGAGAGAGACAGAGTGAAGAGAAAGGACAGGAACAGACATAACAAGACATGACAGTACCCCCCACTCACCGAGCGCCTCCTGGCGCACTCGAGGAGGAAACCTGGCGGCAACGGAGGAAATCATCGATCAGCGAACGGTCCAGCACGTCCCGAGAGGGAACCCAACTCCTCTCCTCAGGACCGTACCCCTCCCAATCCACTAGGTACTGATGACCACGGCCCCGAGGGCGCATGTCCAAAATCTTACGAACCCTGTAGATGGGTGCGCCCTCGACAAGGATGGGGGAGGGACGAGCGGGGGCGCGAAGAACGGGCTTAACACAGGAGACATGGAAGACCGGGTGAACGCGACGAAGATAGCGCGGGAGAAGAAGTCGCACTGCGACAGGATTAATGACCTGGGAAATACGGAACGGACCAATGAACCGCGGGGCCAACTTGCGAGAAGCTGTCTTAAGGGGAAGGTTCTGAGTGGAGAGCCATACTCTCTGACCGCAACAATATCTAGGACTCTTGGTCCTACGCTATTAGCGGCCCTCACAGTCTGCGCCCTATTACGGCAAAGTGCCGACCTGACCCCCTTCCAGGTGCGCTCGCAACGCTGGACAAAAGCCTGAGCGGAGGGGACGCAGGACTCGGCGAGCTGAGATGAGAACAGCGGAGGCTGGTACCCGAGGCTACTCTGAAAAGGGGATAGACCGGTAGCAGACGAGGGAAGCGAGTTGTGGGCGTACTCTGCCCAGGGGAGCTGTTCTGACCAAGACGCAGGGTTACGAAAAGAAAGACTGCGTAAAATGCGACCAACAGTCTGATTGGCCCGTTCGGCTTGACCGTTAGACTGGGGATGAAAGCCGGACGAGAGACTGACGGAAGCCCCAATCAAACGGCAAAACTCCCTCCAAAATTGAGACGTGAACTGCGGGCCTCTGTCGGAAACGACGTCAGACGGAAGGCCATGAATTCGGAAAACATTCTCGATAATGATCTGAGCCGTCTCCTTAGCAGAAGGGAGCTTATCGAGAGGAATGAAATGAGCCGCCTTAGAGAATCTATCGACAACCGTAAGAATAACTGTCTTCCCCGCTGATGAAGGCAGTCCGGTGATAAAATCTAAAGCGATGTGAGACCACGGTCGAGAGGGAATGGGAAGCGGTCTGAGACGGCCGGCAGGAGGAGAGTTCCCAGATTTAGTCTGCGCGCAGACCGAACAAGCGGCGACAAAACGACGCGCGTCACGTTCCCGAGTGGGCCACCAGAAACGCTGGCGAATGGAAGCGAGCGTACCCCGAACGCCGGGGTGGGCAGGCTAACTTGGCAGAGTGGGCCCACTGAAGAACGGCCGGACGAGTAGGAACGGGAACGAACAGAAGGTTCCTAGGACAAGCTCGCGGCGACGGAGTGTGAGCGAGTGCTTGCTTTACCTGCCTCTCAATTCCCCAGACAGTCAACCCGACAACACGCCCCTCAGGGAGAATCCCCTCGGGGTCGGTGGAGACCTCAGAAGAACTGAAGAGACAAGATAAAGCATCAGGCTTGGTGTTTTTTGAGCCCGGACGATAAGAAATAACAAACTCGAAACGAGCGAAAAACAGAGCCCAACGAGCCTGACGCGCATTAAGTCGTTTGGCTGAACGGATGTACTCAAGGTTCCTATGGTCAGTCCAAACGACAAAAGGAACGGTCGCCCCCTCCAACCATTGTCGCCATTCGCCTAGGGCTAAGCGGATGGCGAGCAGTTCGCGATTACCAACATCATAGTTACGTTCTGACGGCGATAAGCGATGAGAGAAAAACGCGCAAGGATGGACCTTGCCGTCAGAGAGAGAGCGCTGAGAAAGAATGGCTCCCACGCCCACCTCTGACGCGTCAACCTCAACAACAAACTGACTAGAGATGTCAGGTGTAACAAGAATAGGTGCGGATGTAAAACGATTCTTAAGAAGATCAAAAGCTCCCTGGGCGGAAACGGACCACTTAAAGCACGTCTTAACAGAAGTAAGGGCTGTGAGGGGAGCTGCCACCTGACCGAAATTACGGATGAAACGACGATAGAAATTAGCGAAGCCCAGAAAGCGCTGCAGCTCGACGTGTGACTTAGGAACGGGCCAAACAATGACAGCCTGGACCTTAGCGGGATCCATCTTAATGCCCTCAGCGGAAATAACGGAACCGAGAAAAGGGACAGAGGCGGCATGAAAAGTGCACTTCTCAGCCTTCACATAAAGACAGTTCTCCAAAAGGCGCTGGAGGACGCGTCGCACGTGCTGAACATGAATCGAGAGAGACGGTGAAAAAATCAGGATATCGTCCATGTAAACGAAAACAAAAATGTTCAGCATGTCTCTCAGGACGTCGTTAACTAGTGCCTGAAAGACAGCTGGAGCGTTAACGAGGCCGAAAGGAAGAACCCGGTATTCAAAGTGCCCTAACGGAGTGTTAAACGCCGTCTTCCACTCGTCCCCCCTCCCTGATGCGCACGAGATGGTAGGCGTTACGAAGGTCCAACTTGGTGAAAAACCTGGCTCCCTGCAGGATCTCGAAGGCTGAAGACATAAGAGGAAGCGGATAACGATTCTTAACTGTTATGTCATTCAGCCCTCGATAATCCACGCATGGGCGCAGGGACCCGTCCTTCTTCTGAACAAAAAAACCCCGCTCCGGCGGGAGAGGAGGAGGAGACTATGGTACCGGCGTCGAGCGAAACCGACAAATAATCCTCGAGAGCCTTACGTTCGGGAGCCGACAGAGAGTATAATCTACCCCGGGGGAGTAGTTCCCGGAAGGAGATCAATACTACAGTCATACGACCGGTGTGGAGGGAGAGAAGTGGCCTTGGAACGACTGAACACCGTGCGCAGATCGTGATACTCCTCCGGCACCCCTGTCAAATCGCCAGGCTCCTCCTGTGAAGAAGAGACAGAGGAAACAGGAGGGATAGCAGACATTAAACAGGTCACATGACAAGAAACATTCCAGGATAGGATAGTATTACTAGACCAATTAATAGAAGGGTTATGGCGCACTAGCCAGGGATGACCCAAAACAACAGGTGTAAAAGGTGAACGAAAAATTAAAAAAGAAATGGTTTCGCTATGATTACCAGAGACAGTGAGGTTAAAGGCAGCGTCTCACGCTGAATCTTGGGGAGAGAACTACCATCTAAAGCGAACAAGGCCGTGGGCTCCCTAACTGTCTGAGAGGAATGTCATGTTCCCGAGCCCAGGTCTCGTCCATAAAACAGCCCTCCGCCCCAGAGTCTATCAAGGCACTGCAGGAAGCAGATGAACCGGGCCAGCGGAGATGGACCGGAAAGGTAGTGCGTGATCCAGAAGGAGAGGCCTGAGTAGTTGCGCTCACCAGTAGCCCTCCTCTTACTGATGAGCTCTGGCTTTTACTGGACATGAGGTGACAAAATGACCAGCGGAGCCGCAGTAGAGACAGAGGCGATTGGTGATTCTCCGTTCCTTCTCCTTGGCCGAGATGCGGATACCCCCAGCTGCATAGGCTCAGCATCCGAGCCGGCGGAGGAGGGTGGCAGTGATGCGGCAGGTGGCAGTGATGTGGAGAGGGGAGCAACGGAGAACGCGAGCTCCTTTCCACGAGCTCGGCGACGAAGATCAAACCGTCGCTCTATGCGAATAGCGAGAGCTATTAAGGAGTCCAGACTGGAAGGAACCTCCCGGGAGAGGATCTCATCCTTAACCTCGACGAGGAGACCCTCCAGAAAACGAGCGAGCAAAGCCGGCTCGTTCCAGTCACTAGAGGCAGCGAGAGTGCGAAACTCAATAGAATAATCCGTTATGGATCGATTCCCCTGACATAGGGAAGACATGGCCCTGGAAGCCTCCTCCCCAAAAACAGAACGGTCAAAAACCCGTATCATCTCCTCCTTAAAGTCCTGAAACTGGTTAATACACTCAGCCCTCGCCTCCCAGATTGCCGTGCCCCACTCACGCGCCCGTCCGGTAAGGAGAGAAATGACGTGAGGCGATGTGGGCTGCGCTCCTGGAGTAAGTGTTGGGCTGGAGAGAGAACACCATATCACACTGAGTGAGGAATGAGCGGCACTCAGTGGGCTCCCCAGAGTAACAGGGCGGGTTGTTGATCCTGGGCTCCGGAGACTCGGAAACCCTGGAAGTGGGCGGTGGATCGAGGTGGAGTTGGTGAACCTGTCTTGTGAGGTCGGAGACTTGGACGGCCAGGGTCTCAACGGCATGTCGAGCAGCAGACAATTCCTCCTCGTGTCTGCCTAGCATCGCTCCCTGGATCTCGACGGCGGAGTGAAAAGGGTCCGGAGCCGCTGGGTCCATTCTTGGTCTGATTCTTCTGTTATGTACTTGAGTGAAGACCCAAAAGCGGTTTTAACAGAAAACAGAGTTCTTTAATGAAAAACAGGAATGGCATAAATCCTCTTCCAACGTTGACAATGGAACAAAAGAACGTAGTATAGTGCAGGATGCACCTGCCAGGCAGACTCCGACAGGATAGGACAAGGTGGAAGCAAACGAGACGACAGCTTGCTTCTGGCATCAAAAACACAAACAAGAATCAGACACTGAAAGTAGCAGGAACAGAGAGAGAAATAGAGACCTAATCAGAGGGGGAAGAGAGAACAGGTGTGAAAGAGTGAATGAGCTAGTTAGGGGAGATGTAGAACAGCTGAAGAATGAGAGACAGAGAAGGTAACCTAAAAAGACCAGCAGAGAGAGACAGAGTGAAGAGAAAGGACAGGAACAGACATAACAAGACATGACAATACCAGGGTAAGACGGTTCCAGTTTGGAGTCAGAGGGCCAGACACTGGTCTATACAATGAAAACTGTTGACACAGCAGATACTGTCTGCTATGTATTATAGGTATCTTTCATTCAAATCTTAACCTCTTGATGCTATGGGGCGCTATTTCATTTTTGGATAAAAAGACGTGCCCGTTTTAAGCGCAATATTTTGTCACAAAAAGATGCTCGACTATGCATATAATTGGTTTTGGAAAGAAAACACTCTGACGTTTCCAGAACTGCAAAGATATTCTCTGTGCGTGCCCTAGAACATGAGCTACAGGCAAAACCAAGATGAAACGGCATCCAGGAAATGAGCAGGATTTTTAGGCTCCGTTTTCCATGGTCTCCTTATATGGCTGTGAATGCGAGAGGAATGAGCCTGCCCTTTCTGTCGTTTCCCCAAGGTGTCTGCAGCATTGTGACGTATTTGTAGGCATATCATTGGAAGATTGACCATAAGAGACCACATTTACCAGGTGTCCGCCCGGTGTCCTGCGCCGAAATTGGTGCGCAAACCTCAGCTGCAAGTATTTTTCCATGGAATTCAGAGAAGAAAGCAGGCTTCCACGAACGATATATCAATGAAGAGATATGTGAAAAAACACCTTGAGGATTGATTCCAAACAACGTTTGCCATGTTTCGGTCGATATTATGGAGTTAATTCGGAAAAAGTTTGACGTTGTTGGTGACTGAATTTTCGGTTCGTTTCGGTAGCCGAATGTGATGTACAAAACGGAGCGATTTCTCCTACACAAAGATTCTTTCAGGAAAAACTGAACATTTGCTACGTAACTGAGAGTCTCCTCATTGAAAACATCCGAAGCTCTTCAAAGGTAAATGATTTTATTTATTTGGTTATCTGGTTTTTGTGAAAATGTTGCGTGCTAAATGCTACTCAAAATGCTAAGCTAGCTTAGCATACTCTTACACAAATTAGTGAATTGCTATGGTTCAAAAGCATATTTTGAAAATCTGAGATGACAGTGTTGTTAAGAAAAGGCTAAGCTTGAGAGCAGGCGCATTATTTTCATTTTATTTGCGATTTTCAGAAATCGTTAACGTTGCGTTATGCTAATGAGCCTGAGGCTTTATTCACGATCCCGGATCCGGGATGGGGAGTATCAAGAGGTTTTAACATTGTGACCATTCTATTAATCTGTTGTTCGTCATGTAGGTTGAGAGGTGTGTATCTTGGCTATAAAAGATATTTGTACTTTTGTGTTGTCACTCTAAATGGTTCATTAGAAATTGAAATTGAATTGAATTGAAATTGAAAGTAATTTCTAATGCAAAGCTCTTATTATTAAAGATGTAGTTTAAGTATAACTCTGACTCGTGTGTGAAGTTTGTCTCGCTCCTCATTTGGTAATACAGAAATTAACCACCAGAGTTTGTCAAAATAATATCTGAAAATGACAGTTGTTGAACATAATACTTATATTTGCAATAGCAATTTATGATATATGCAGTTGAGGAATATTCCATGTACCAACACTACATGTAGGACGGACATAAGACATTCCCACGTACAATTTACTTTCACCTTTATTAAACCAGGTAGGTCAGTTGAGAACAAGTTCTCATTTACAACTGCAACCTGGCCAAGATAAAGCAAAGCAGTGTGACACAAACAACAACACAGAGTTACACATGGAATAAACAAATGTACAGTCAATAACAAAATACAAAAGTAGATATACAGTGTGTGCAAATGTAGTAAGATTAGGGAATAAATAGGCCATAGTGACGAAGTAATTACAATATAGCAATTAAACACTGGAATGATAGATGTGCAGAAGATGAATATGCAAGTAGAGATACTGTGGTGCAAAGGGGCATTTTTTTTAGAAATAAAATAAATAACAATATGGGGATGAGGTAGTTGGATGTGCTACTTACAGATGGGCTACGTACAGGTGCAATGATCTGTAAGCTGCTCTGACAGCTGATGCTTAAAACAGCACTTCCTGGTTTGATTTTCCTCAGGTTTTTGCCTGCAATATCAGTTCTGTTATACTCACAGACAATATTTTGACAGTTTTGGAAACTTTAGAGTGTTTTCTATCCTAATCTGACAATTATATGCATATTCTAGTTTCTGGGCCTAAGAAATAGGCAGTTTCAAATGGGTAAGTTTTTTTAGCCAAAAACAAAAATCCTGCCCCTACACTCAAGAAGTTAACACAGTGTCCAAAGAAGGGCCAGAAGTATACAGAATGGTGTCGTTTGCGTAGAGGTGGATCAGATAATTACCACCTGCAAGAGCTACATCATTGATGTATACTGAGAAGAGAGTCGGTCCGAGAATTGAACCTTGTGGCATCCCCACAGAGGTTCGGACAACAGGCCCTCCCATTTGACACACTGAACTCTATCTGAGAAGTAGTTGGTGAACCAGGCGAGACAGTCATTTGAGAAACCAAGGCTGTTTAGTCTGCCGATAAGAATGCAGTGATTGACAGAGTCGAAAGCCTCGGCCATGTCAATGGATACGGCTGCACAGTATTGTCTTTTGTCAATGGCGATTATGATATCATTTAAGACCTTGAGCATGGCTGAGGTGCAACCATGACCAGCTCTGAAACCAGATTGCATAGTGGAGAAGGTACGATGGGATTCTAAATGGTCGGTAATCTGTTTGTTAACTTGGCTTTCAAAGACCTTAGAAAGACCGGGTAGGATAGATATAGGTCTGTAGCAGTTTGGGTCTACAGTGTCTCCCCCTTTGAAGAGGGGATGACCACGGCAGCTTTCCAATCTTTGGGGATCTCCGACGATACGAAAGAGAGGATGAACAGGCTAGTAATAGGGGTTGCAACAATTGCGGCAGATAATTTTAGAAAGATAGGGTCCAGATTGTCTAGCCCAGCTGATTTGTAGAGTTCCAGATTTTGCAGCTCTTTCATAACATCGGCTTTCTGGATTTGGGTGAAGGAGAAATGGGGGAGGTTTGGGCAAGTTGCTGTGGAGGGTGCAGAGCTGTTGACCTTGTTCTGGTCAAGGGCAGTCAGGTCTGGAGTGAACCAAGGGCTATATCTGTTCCTGGTTCTACATTTTTTGAATGGGGCATGCTTATTTAAGATGGTGAGGAAAGCACTTTTAAAGAATAAGCAGGCATCCTCTACGGAATGAGGTCAATAATCCTTCCAGGATACCCGGGCCAGGTTGATTAGAAAAGCCTGCTCGCTGAAGTGTTTTAGGGAGTGTTTGACTGTGATGAGGGCTGGTCTTTTGACCGCGGACCCATTACGGACGCAGGCAATGAGGCAGTGATCGCTGAGATCCTGGTTGAAGACAGCAGAGGTGATTTTAGAGGACAGGTTGGTCAGGATGATATCTATGAGGGTGCCCAGGTTTACGGATTTGGGGTTGTACCTGGTAGGTTCCATGATAATTTGGGTGAGATTGAGGGCATCTAGCTTAGATTGTAGGACGGCAAGGGTTAAGCATGTCCCAGTTTAGGTCACCTAACATTACAAACTCTGAAGATAAATAGGGGGCAATTAATTCACATATGGTGTCCAGGGCGCAGCTGGGGGCTGAGGTGGGGCTGTAACAAGTGGCAACAGTGAGAGACTTATTTCTGGAAAGGTACATTTTTAAAAGTAGAAGCACGAACTGTTTGGGCACAGACCTGGATAGTGTGACAAAACTCTGCAGGCTGTCTCTGCAGTAGATTGCAATTCCACCCCTTTGGCAGTTCTGTCTTGGCCGAAAATGTATACACACTCTTTTCAGCTATGATTTTACCACTCAGAATCCAGAATGGATATGACAATGGGGCCATCACAGGATGTAATACACCCTTACAACAATCTACTTTTTGTTCTTCTTGACTTGTTATCTGGTAAACTGCTACTGTGTGTTAAGAAAAGAGCCCCAATTAGGGGTTAGTGTACTCCAGTAAAAAAGGTCTGGTTTAGATTAAAAACAATTGCCTGTGTCCCCGTTCATAGGGGTATGAGAGACTAGTCAGTGGTAGAATTGAGTTGGTACTTTATTGTCCCAAACACCCACAGACCCACAAGGTTGAGGTTACTCATGGACAGTGATTCGTAATCAATTTTTTTTTTTTTCATTGATGCATTGTCTCTTCTAACTGTCTGAGAAAAGGATCCTAAGTGTTAGGAAATATTTGTTCCCATAAATACAAAAGAGGATGTCTCTGACTGACAGACTATGCACCACAGAGCCAATCAGGAGAGAATACATACAGGTCAACGGTGCCAATTGAAAGTCAAGGGGTGTGTCTGTGCCTTTTGGGTTCCTCTCTCTTTACAGAGAACCCCTGTAGTTCAAGTCTGATCTGGGCATGTCTGAAAGTGACAGAGCCAGCAGCCAAGAGAGTTTTTCACAGTATGTCATAAAAAGTATTACACTTATGAATGTATGTAAAATGCTAATATGTATTAGATCCAGTACAATGGAATAACTTAGACCTGAATTTGAATGCAGCCTGTTCCGATTCCTCCTTCTCTTTCTGTCCAGCAGGGTCAACCAAAAACACTGGGCCTGATGGTTCATGCAGATACCGGGGGAAGCAATATACGAATGTATTGATCCCTTAAATTATTTTACTATTAAATGACCCATATCACAACCCTCATACCTCTTCACAAAAATGTACCTAAATCAACCTTGTTTGAAGTCACTAGGTCACATGACCAAGGAGCTATTGAAATTCAAATTTTTTAAGAGCTCAATATAGGCTCTGAATGCTGTGAGGGTGTGATAGCTATGTTAGATAAATAAGATACATGATGACTAACGAAAATACACAGGACAATTTAATCCCACAAAATTATGCAAATTACCCTTTAGACCAGTGGTCACCAACCGGTCAGTTGACCAGTCGATCTCCAAACATTTCTGTAAAAAAAACAACGATAAAGCCTTGCGTTTGTATTTGTTTCATTTGTTTCTCGATGTTAAGGGTAGGTGCGTTTGATTCAGTAGCCTTAGCGCCGGGAAGATAAGTGTTCCCATTTTGAACCATTGCATATGTCTGAAGTTAGATGTCATCCTACTCGGCAGGCCCAGACAGCAAATCAAGTGCACCTAAATGTCTACTGTTGGCGAATCAGATAGCTCATATTACGGTGTCTGTACAGTTTCCTTGAGTCATAGACTGTATAAAGAAGCCTCATTCACACAGCAAAGTTGATACTGTAAGATTTAAAAACTAGAGACTAAAGAGAGACTAAAAGAGACTTAACGGATACAGCAAAGAACTGCTGTTTTTGAGTAAGTTCTTGTTTAAGTTATTCAGCACTGTCAACACTTTGTTCAACATTTTTATAAACCATAAAATGCACCGCAGCTGCAATGAATGACTATAACAAAGTGTTCCGAAAGGCTTGTTATTATTAGCGGCTTGTCTTTTTAATATCAAGGAATATTTCACTTTCTCTGGTCATAGGAATAACAACATGAATTGGTGCATGAGGCAGAAATAATGCAGTGTAACTTGAGCTAACCCATTAGCTGGATGACTGTGTCTTCTTTGCTCAGTGGAGGCAGTGTGAGCAGAGGGACGGTGAGTCATGAGGCAGCCTCACCGCTGTACCCTCCCTCCCGCCCCTCAGACTGACCATCAGATGCAGGCCATCAGTCCGGTAAAAAAAGCAAAGGATGATACTCACTTAGCTGTGCCTCATAAATACAACAACAAATTATCTATTATCAGTATGATCATGTACCTACATTTAAAAAATAATTTCAAAATGGTCTGAGAAGAACAACAATGGCAGGGCAATTCAAGTATAGTGATAATGTATTGGGCCTATAGCCTACTGAGCATAGCCAATATGCAGTGATAATGTATTGGTCCTATAGCCTACTGAGCATAGCCAATATGTAGGGATAATGCATTGGGTCTATAGCCTACTGAGCGTGGCCAATATACAGTGATAATGTACTGTGTCTATAGCCTACTGAGCATAACCAATATGCAGTGTATTGGTCCTATAGCCTACTGAGCATAACCAATATGCAGTGTATTGGTCCTATAGCCTACTGAGCATAGCCAATATGCAGGGATAATGTATTTGGTCTATAGCCTATTGAGCATAGCCAATATGCAGGGATAATTGTGATGGCCCTGAATTTTTCTGAACGTCTCAGTGCTTCTCCTTCCAATAGGGCGCTTTCTCTTTAATTCCCAATTAAATAGCCAGCATCAGCTGCGCAAAAATGGTTTTTGTGATGGAGACGTGAATGAGGATGTGTCCAACCCTCAGTTCCCGAGGCTTCTCTATTTCGTTTGTTTTGTTGCCTTTAAACGTGTGTTTTGTAGCCTAAAAGAGTTTACCCAGGATCGGATCCACTCTTGGCGTCCGTGGACTACACCTCTCCGTATGGCCTTTCTCCGCAGGAGATCTGTTGGTGGATTGGATTGTCTGACTGACCGACTGACTACAACCTTTTTGTATACGGTGTTTAATTTGTTTTGATGTCATGTATACAGTGTTGATTTATGTAGTTAGTTGTAGTTGAGGACTTAGTAAGAGTTGATACGCTTTAAAGTTCTGTGGTAAAATAATTGTTATATTGATTGTATGATTAATACTGGGTTTATGCTACACGGAATGAACGGACAAAAATTGCCTGACAAAAGTAACTTGAGTTCACTGAACTCCTTTACCGGGCTGGACTCTTTTTAGGCCCGAGATTCAGGACATTTCTGGAAGAACCAGAAGTCATTATGATATTATTATATATGTATGTGTAATCATTGATGTTGCTAATACAACCCACGCAAAATAATATAGTTTTTTTGGAAGTTCTTTCCAAGGGTGAGGGTTAGGGGTTAGGGTTAGAGGGTTAGGTTTCTAGTTTTGAGTCGGTTGATCCACTTCCGCCTCTGACACGTGGAAGCCGAAGGGGGAAGGGAGGGGTGTGCACTCTACGCGCGGGCCGGGGGGGGCACGGCCGGCCGGCCGGCCAAAGTAGTGGGCCCCATGGTTGCCCACTTGTAGATTAACCCGTTGGTTGGGTGTAAAGACTGTCTGTCTGTAGGGTTAGGGTTAGGTATGGTTTTTAGAATGGGAAACTCCCCATCCCGGATCCGGGATCGTGACTAAAGCCTCAGGCTCATTAGCATAACGCAACGTTAACGATTTCTGAAAATCGCAAATAAAATGAAAATAATGCGTCTGCTCTCATGCTTAGCCTTTTCTTAACAACACTGTCATCTCAGATTTTCAAAATATGCTTTTGAACCATAGAAATTGACTAATTTGTGTAAGAGTATGCAAAGCTAGCTTAGCATTTTGAGTAGCATTTAGCACGCAACATTTTCACAAAAACCAGATAACCAAATAAATAAAATCATTTACCTTTGAAGAGCTTCGGATGTTTTCAATGAGGAGACTCTCAGTTACGTACCAAATGCGCAGTTTTTCCTGAAAGCGTCTGTGTGTAGGAGAAATCGTTCCGTTTTGTACATCGCATCTGGCTACCGAAACGAACCGAAAATTCAGTCACCTACAACGTCAAACTTTTTCCGAATTAACTCCATAATATCGACCGAAACATGGCAAACGTTGTTTGGAATCAATCCTCAAGGTGTTTTTTCACATATCTCTTCATTGATATATCGTTCGTGGAAGCTTGCATTCTTCTCTAAATTCCATGGAAAAATACTTGCAGCTGACTTTTGCGCACCAATTTCGGCGCAGGACACCGGGCGGACACGTGGTAAATGTGGTCTCTTATGGTCAATCTTCCAATGATATGCCTACAAATACGTCACAATGCTGCAGACACCTTGGGGAAACGACAGAAAGGGCAGACTTACTCCTCTCGCATTCACAGCCATATAAGGAGACAATGGAAAACAGAGCCTCAAAAATCCTGCTCATTTCCTGGATGCCGTCTCATCGTGGTTTTGCCTGAAGCTCACGTTCTAGGGCACGCACAGAAAATATCTTGGTAGTTCTGGACACGTCAGAGTGTTTTCTTTCGAAAGCTATCAATTATATGCATAGTCGAGCATCTTTTTGTGACAAAATATCTTGTTTAAAACGGGAACGTTTTTCATCCAAAAATGAAATAGCGCCCCCATAGCATCAAGAGGTTAAGGTTAGGGTAAGGTATAGTTTTTTTAGAATAGTTAGGGTTAGTTAAGGGTTTTAGGGTTAGGGGTTAGGGTTAGGTTCACTAAGTGACAGAAGAATCTGATGTGCACTGGTACAGGCAACCCTTTTCGGATAAATGGTAAGACTTTTGTATAATATACTTTAAATGACTAGAAAAAGGCTATAAAAGGAAGACCAGAATCAAACATTAAAATACGGTTAGGGTTAGGTTCAGGCATGAGGGTCTCAGGGTTAGGGTGAGGGATTAGGGTCTACAAGATGAACCACCCAATGAATAAAAAAATGGGTTAGGGTTAGGGTTAGGGGTTAGGGGTTAGGGTTAGGGGTTAGGGTTAGGGTTAGGGTTAGGGTTAGGGTTAGGGTTAGAGGGTTAGGGTTAGGGTTAGGGTTAGGTGAAATGAGAATCAGACGAATCTGGTGTGCACTGGCACAGGCAACCACTTTAAAGTAAATGGTGAGACTTGTGTATTATATACTTTAAATGACTAGAAAAACTATATAAAAAAAGAAAAAAAGGGAACCAAAATGAAACATTAAAAATAAGGCTTAAGTTAGTCCAGAAATTCTATGCTAAGAAAAAGGCCAATGCCAAACTCAGAGCAGTCGTCTCGGATTAGAAATAAATATAGAAAGTGTAGAGATTTAGAAATAGATGTAGAGAGTGTAGAAATTCAAACTAGATATGAAAGTGTAGGGACACAAAGCCAGAGCTAAAACAGGCTGGAAATTTGAA
>NC_088221.1:52475670-52478170 GCF_036934945.1 Oncorhynchus masou masou | reverse complement strand
TATGAAAGTGTAGGGACACAAAGCCAGAGCTAAAACTTAGGCTGGAAATTTGAAAACTATAGGTCAAGGTCCAAGTTCAAATTCGGATTATCATAAGGGTCAGAATTAAAACACAAGTCAGGGTTGAGTCAAAAATCAGATATCAGAATCTAAGGGTTTAAGGTTAGGGTTGAGGTTAGGGTTAGGTATAGTTTTTTTAGAATAGTTAGGGTTAGTTAAGGGTTTTAGGGTTAGGGGTTAGGGTTAGGTTCACTAAGTGACAGAAGAATCTGATGTGCACTGGTACAGGCAACCCCTTTCAGATAAATGGTAAGACTTTTGTATAATATACTTTAAATGACTAGAAAAAGGCTATAAAAGGAAGACCAGAATCAAACATTAAAATACGGTTAGGGTTAGGTTCAGGCATGAGGGTCTCAGGGTTAGGGTGAGGGATTAGGGTCTACAAGATGAACCACCCAATGAATAAAAAAATGGGTTAGGGTTAGGGTTAGGGGTTAGGGGTTAGGGTTAGGGTTAGGGTTAGTGGTTAGGGGTTAGGGTTAGGGTTAGGGTTAGGGTTAGGGTTAGGTGAAATGAGAATCAGACGAATCTGGTGTGCACTGGCACAGGCAACCACTTTAAAGTAAATGGTGAGACTTGTGTATTATATACTTTAAATGACTAGAAAAACTATATAAAAAAAGAAAAAAAGGGAACCAAAATGAAACATTAAAAATAAGGCTTAAGTTAGGCCAGAAATTCTATGCTAAGAAAAAGGCCAATGCCAAATTCAGAGCAGTCGTCTCGGATTAGAAATAAATATAGAAAGTGTAGAGATTTAGAAATAGATGTAGAGAGTGTAGAAATTCAAACTAGATATGAAAGTGTAGGGACACAAAGCCAGAGCTAAAACTTAGGCTGGAAATTTGAAAACTATAGGTCAAGGTCCAAGTTCAAATTCGGATTATCATAAGGGTCAGAATTAAAACACAAGTCAGGGTTGAGTCAAAAATCAGATATCAGAATCTAAGGGTTTAAGGTTAGGGTTGAGGTTAGGGTTAGGTATAGTTTTTTTTAGAATAGTTAGGGTTAGTTAAGGGTTTTAGGGTTAGGGGTTAGGGTTAGGTTCACTAAGTGACAGAAGAATCTGATGTGCACTGGTACAGGCAACCCCTTTCAGATAAATGGTAAGACTTTTGTATAATATACTTTAAATGACTAGAAAAAGGCTATAAAAGGAAGACCAGAATCAAACATTAAAATACGGTTAGGGTTAGGTTCAGGCATGAGGGTCTCAGGGTTAGGGTGAGGGATTAGGGTCTACAAGATGAACCACCCAATGAATAAAAAAATGGGTTAGGGTTAGGGTTAGGGTTAGGGGTTAGGGGTTAGGGTTAGGGTTAGGGTTAGTGGTTAGGGGTTAGGGTTAGGTGAAATGAGAATCAGACGAATCTGGTGTGCACTGGCACAGGCAACCACTTTAAAGTAAATGGTGAGACTTGTGTATTATATACTTTAAATGACTAGAAAAACTATATAAAAAAAGAAAAAAAGGGAACCAAAATGAAACATTAAAAATAAGGCTTAAGTTAGGCCAGAAATTCTATGCTAAGAAAAAGGCCAATGCCAAACTCAGAGCAGTCGTCTCGGATTAGAAATAAATATAGAAAGTGTAGAGATTTAGAAATAGATGTAGAGAGTGTAGAAATTCAAACTAGATATGAAAGTGTAGGGACACAAAGCCAGAGCTAAAACTTAGGCTGGAAATTTGAAAACTATAGGTCAAGGTCCAAGTTCAAATTCGGATTATCATAAGGGTCAGAATTAAAACACAAGTCAGGGTTGAGTCAAAAATCAGATATCAGAATCTAAGGGTTTAAGGTTAGGGTTGAGGTTAGGGTTAGGTATAGTTTTTTTTAGAATAGTTAGGGTTAGTTAAGGGTTTTAGGGTTAGGGGTTAGGGTTAGGTTCACTAAGTGACAGAAGAATCTGATGTGCACTGGTACAGGCAACCCCTTTCAGATAAATGGTAAGACTTTTGTATAATATACTTTAAATGACTAGAAAAAGGCTATAAAAGGAAGACCAGAATCAAACATTAAAATACGGTTAGGGTTAGGTTCAGGCATGAGGGTCTCAGGGTTAGGGTGAGGGATTAGGGTCTACAAGATGAACCACCCAATGAATAAAAAAATGGGTTAGGGTTAGGGTTAGGGGTTAGGGGTTAGGGGTTAGGGTTAGGGTTAGTGGTTAGGGGTTAGGGTTAGGGTTAGGGTTAGGGTTAGGTGAAATGAGAATCAGACGAATCTGGTGTGCACTGGCACAGGCAACCACTTTAAAGTAAATGGTGAGACTTGTGTATTATATACTTTAAATGACTAGAAAAACTATATAAAAAAAGAAAAAAGGGAACCAAAATGAAACATTAAAAATAAGGCTTAAGTTAGGCCAGAAATTCTATGCTAAGAAAAAGGCCAATGCCAAACTCAGAGCAGTCATCTCGGATTAGAAATAAATA
>NC_088221.1:52468170-52470670 GCF_036934945.1 Oncorhynchus masou masou | reverse complement strand
AAAGTAAATGGTGAGACTTGTGTATTATATACTTTAAATGACTAGAAAAACTATATAAAAAAAGAAAAAAAGGGAACCAAAATGAAACATTAAAAATAAGGCTTAAGTTAGGCCAGAAATTCTATGCTAAGAAAAAGGCCAATGCCAAACTCAGAGCAGTCGTCTCGGATTAGAAATAAATATAGAAAGTGTAGAGATTTAGAAATAGATGTAGAGAGTGTAGAAATTCAAACTAGATATGAAAGTGTAGGGACACAAAGCCAGAGCTAAAACTTAGGCTGGAAATTTGAAAACTATAGGTCAAGGTCCAAGTTCAAATTCGGATTATCATAAGGGTCAGAATTAAAACACAAGTCAGGGTTGAGTCAAAAATCAGATATCAGAATCTAAGGGTTTAAGGTTAGGGTTGAGGTTAGGGTTAGGTATAGTTTTTTTTAGAATAGTTAGGGTTAGTTAAGGGTTTTAGGGTTAGGGGTTAGGGTTAGGTTCACTAAGTGACAGAAGAATCTGATGTGCACTGGTACAGGCAACCCTTTCAGATAAATGGTAAGACTTTTGTATAATATACTTTAAATGACTAGAAAAAGGCTATAAAAGGAAGACCAGAATCAAACATTAAAATACGGTTAGGGTTAGGTTCAGGCATGAGGGTCTCAGGGTTAGGGTGAGGGATTAGGGTCTACAAGATGAACCACCCAATGAATAAAAAAATGGGTTAGGGTTAGGGTTATGGGTTAGGGGTTAGGGTTAGGGTTTGGGGTTAGGGGTTAGGGTTAGGGTTAGGGTTAGGGTTAGAGGGTTAGGGTTAGGGTTAGGTGAAATGAGAATCAGACGAATCTGGTGTGCACTGGCACAGGCAACCACTTTAAAGTAAATGGTGAGACTTGTGTATTATATACTTTAAATGACTAGAAAAACTATATAAAAAAAGAAAAAAAGGGAACCAAAATGAAACATTAAAAATAAGGCTTAAGTTAGGCCAGAAATTCTATGCTAAGAAAAAGGCCAATGCCAAACTCAGAGCAGTCATCTCGGATTAGAAATAAATATAGAAAGTGTAGAGATTTAGAAATAGATGTAGAGAGTGTAGAAATTCAAACTAGATATGAAAGTGTAGGAACACAAAGCCAGAGCTAAAACTTAGGCTGGAAATTTGAAAACTATAGGTCAAGGTCCAAATTCAAATTCGGATTATCATAATGGTCAGAATTAAAACACAAGTCAGGGTTGAGTCAAAAATCAGATATCAGAATCTAAGGGTTTAAGGTTAGGGTTGAGGTTAGGGTTAGGTATAGTTTTTTTTAGAATAGTTAGGGTTAGTTAAGGGTTTTAGGGTTAGGGGTTAGGGTTAGGTTCACTAAGTGACAGAAGAATCTGATGTGCACTGGTACAGGCAACCCCTTTCAGATAAATGGTAAGACTTTTGTATAATATACTTTAAATGACTAGAAAAAGGCTATAAAAGGAAGACCAGAATCAAACATTAAAATACGGTTAGGGTTAGGTTCAGGCATGAGGGTCTCAGGGTTAGGGTGAGGGATTAGGGTCTACAAGATGAACCACCCAATGAATAAAAAAATGGGTTAGGGTTAGGGTTAGGGTTAGGGGTTAGGGGTTAGGGGTTAGGGTTAGGGTTAGGGTTAGTGGTTAGGGGTTAGGGTTAGGGTTAGGGTTAGGGTTAGGGTTAGGTGAAATGAGAAACAGACGAATCTGGTGTGCACTGGCACAGGCAACCACTTTAAAGTAAATGGTGAGACTTGTGTATTATATACTTTAAATGACTAGAAAAACTATATAAAAAAAGAAAAAAAGGGAACCAAAATGAAACATTAAAAATAAGGCTTAAGTTAGGCCAGAAATTCTATGCTAAGAAAAAGGCCAATGCCAAACTCAGAGCAGTCGTCTCGGATTAGAAATAAATATAGAAAGTGTAGAGATTTAGAAATAGATGTAGAGAGTGTAGAAATTCAAACTAGATATGAAAGTGTAGGGACACAAAGCCAGAGCTAAAACTTAGGCTGGAAATTTGAAAACTATAGGTCAAGGTCCAAGTTCAAATTCGGATTATCATAAGGGTCAGAATTAAAACACAAGTCAGGGTTGAGTCAAAAATCAGATATCAGAATCTAAGGGTTTAAGGTTAGGGTTGAGGTTAGGGTTAGGTATAGTTTTTTTAGAATAGTTAGGGTTAGTTAAGGGTTTTAGGGTTAGGGGTTAGGGTTAGGTTCACTAAGTGACAGAAGAATCTGATGTGCACTGGTACAGGCAACCCCTTTCAGATAAATGGTAAGACTTTTGTATAATATACTTTAAATGACTAGAAAAAGGCTATAAAAGGAAGACCAGAATCAAACATTAAAATACGGTTAGGGTTAGGTTCAGGCATGAGGGTCTCAGGGTTAGGGTGAGGGATTAGGGTCTACAAGATGAACCACCCAATGAATAAAAAAATGGGTTAGGGTTAGGGTTATGGGTTAGGGGTTAGGGTTAGGGTTTGGGG
>NC_088221.1:52440670-52460670 GCF_036934945.1 Oncorhynchus masou masou | reverse complement strand
AAGGAAAGTACAGAGGTCACCTCAACACTCTGTCTCTGCTTCGTGCCGTCCAGAAGGAGTCGGTTCCTATGTCAGCCTTGTGAGGGTGTGACAGGGTCTCTGGGTCCCCTGGTATGGTGGGGGTAGGCTGTTTTCTTTGAAGGGTTTCTTTATCTTTGGTTCTAAGTTGATCTTGGGTTGGTGAGATCGGGTTGTCCTGTGTGGTTGGGGTAGGTGGGAGCCTGTAGTGCCATTAGTTGAAGCCTGAACAGGGGTCTCTGTGTGAGGTGAAGTCGGCGTACCAATGATGAGACTGGGCTGCCGGTCAACGCTTTTTATCTGCTGGCCCTTCTGTGCGTATCTTCTTTCAGTTGTTATGGGAGGTTTGGTGTCTAGAGGGTCCAGGAGTACCACGGTGTGGGATTAGCTGTGGGTCTAGTTTTTCAACTGGGGGATTCAGCCTGTGGTTCTATCCAGCAATCCCATGTTTAGATGGTGTTGACTGGGAAGAGAGTATGGAGGTAGGTAGTAACAGAGTTATAACCTGTTCCTACTGATTAACATTCCATACCACCCAGGTCTGGGTATGGGATGGAGATGAAAATGCAGAGGCCACCTCAACACTCTGCCTCTGCTCCGTTTCCTTAATCCCCCTGGTCAGGGTGTGATGTGGAGGGTGTGCGTCGTCCGAAAGGAGTCCGTTCCTATGTCAGTCTTGTAAGGGTAGGACAGGGTCTCTGGGTCCCCTGGTATGGTGGGGTAAGCTGTTTTCTTTGAGGGGTTTCTTTGTCTTTGGTTCTTAGTTGATCTTGGGTTGGTGAGATCGGGTTGTCCTGTGTGGTTGGAGTAGGTGGGAGCCTGTAGTGCCGTTAGTTGAAGCCTGAACAGGGGTCTCTGTGTGAGGTGAAGTCGGCGTTCCAATGATGAGACTGGGCTGCCGGTCAACGCTTTTAATCTGCTGGCCCTTCTGTGCGTTTCTTCTTCCAGTTGTTATGGGAGGTTTGGTGTCTAGAGGGTCCAGGAGTCCCACGGTGTGGGATAGGCTGTGGGTCTAGTGGTCAACTGGGGGATTCAGCCTGTGGTTCTATCCAGCAATCCATGTTTAGATGGGGTTGACTGGGAAGAGAGTATGGAGGTAAGTAGTAACAGAGTTTTAACCTGTTCCTGCTGATTAACATTCCATACCACCCAGGTCTGGGTATGGGATGGAGATGAAAATGCAGAGGCCACCTTAACACTCTGCCTCTGCTCCGTTCCCTCAATCACCCTGGTCAGGGTATGATGTGGGGGAAGGTTAGGAGGGTTTGTGTTGCCCAAAAGGAGCCCTTCCCTATGTCAATCTTATGAGGATATGACCGGGTCTCTGGGTCCTCTGGTATGGTGGGGGTAAGCTGTGCGACGATCCTATGATGAGACTAGGTTGCCGGTCGAAACTCTTATTCGGCCGGACCCTCTGTGCGTCTCTTTCAAAAAATGTAGAGGGTCTATGAAGAAAACTATGCCCCGTCGAAATTGTTTGGGCTTGTATTGTGATGAAGTAGGGGGTCTGAGTAGCCATCAGAGTGCCCAGGGTCATCGCTGTCCTGTAGATCTTCCGTGTGTGTGTGTCCCTGTGTAAAACTGAAAGTAAGGAGAGAGAAAAGTACAAAGGAAATTGAGTAGCCAAAAGGAGATACCCCCGAAGTCCGTGTGGAACCTGCCTTCCTTACAGCATCACATCGGATCTAGGGGCAGCCCAGCCACGACGCGTTTCTGCTTTGCTCAGCTTCATCAGGTGGCAGGGAGGAGAAAAAGGTGCAAAAAAAACGCACTCGGTCATAATGCGGTAAAAAGCCGTATTGTGGACCGGAAAAATGAGGGTGTGTGTGTGTGGGTGTATGTGTGGTTGAGGCTCGACGGTCTAGAAGGTCTATGAAGGTCCGTCGTAGGAGTACCTATATGGGGGAGGAAGTAGTGGGGGTTAGGGTACAGTCCGAATTAATGATGTAGCGTAAAGCTGTAGGCTTTTTTTTCTCCGGGAGGAGAAGGGGTAGGGGGGAGAGGGGGTAGGGGATGAGAGGTGCAGAGTAGCCGCTGGTATCTAGATCCTGGTGAGGTGTCTTTATTTAGGGAGTAGCGTATAGCTAGAGCCCAGTCGTTCCGATGAGATGCCTGTAGAGAGTACAGAGCCCCAGCTGATGTCTTGATCCAGGTGAGGTGTTTGGGGGGTAGCATATAGTTAGGGCCCAGGGGGTATGAGGCCCCAACTTGATGTCTGGATCCTGGTGAAGTGTCTTTTAGGGAGTAGCATATAGCTACAGACCAAGGGGTGTGTGTGTGTGTGAAGCCCCTGCTAGATGTCTGGATCCTGGTGAGATGTCTTTGAGGGAGTAGCATGTAGCTAGAGCCCAAGGGGTGTGTGAAGTCCCAGCTTGATGTCTTGATCCCGATGAGGTGTCTTCTTTAGGGGTATGAAGCCCCAACTTGATGTCTTGATCCTGGTGAAGTGTCTTTTAGGGAGCAGCATATAGCTACAGTCCAAGGGGTGTGTGTGTGTGAAGAAGCCCCTGTTAGATGTCTGGATCCTGGTGAGATGTCTTTGAGGGAGTAGTATGAAGCTGGAGCCCAAGGGGTGTGTGAAGTCCAAGCTTGATGTCTTGATCCCGATGAGGTGTCTTTTTTAGGGGTAAGCATATAGCTAGGGCCCAGTAGATCCGTTGAGGAAGAGGTTGTCCTTGTAGAGTTCCAGCTTGAGTCTTTGTCCAGTTGAAGGCTCTTCAGGGTCTCTTCGACCCTAATGGTGCTGAGACTGAGGGATGCTCATCTTTTTATGGGAAATAATAGGGGTGTGGTTTAGCAAAAGATCGTTCCTATTGGTGGACCAGGTGTGCATGCGGTGTGCATGTGAGAAGCATGCTTGTCTCTTGGCCAATGAGATTTTTTCGGGTTTTTTTCGGGTAGGCGTCTGTTCGTCTGTTAGGTGTAGGGGAGCCTCTATCATTGAATCCTATGGAGAATGATATGGAAAGGATGGAACTTTGCTTTTGGGGTGCTGTATAGGATGTGGGGGTCCCAGAGGTGTGAGGTTGATTTTAGGTAAGACTAGAAGTCTTAGGGGTCAGGATGAGCCAAGCGTGGAGTTTCTGTGAT
The DNA here is from genome assembly GCF_036934945.1 of Oncorhynchus masou masou. Lineage (NCBI taxonomy): Eukaryota > Metazoa > Chordata > Actinopteri > Salmoniformes > Salmonidae > Oncorhynchus > Oncorhynchus masou. The sequence goes on along the minus strand of NC_088221.1, from coordinate 52,457,562 downwards.
GTGTAGAAGTATATTAGATCCTCCTCTGAGAAAGTAGTGTTTGACCTCTGTGTCTCCATTGACTTGTGTGTTAGCGTCGGGAGCGGTCTGCTCTTGTTGAGGGTTTGGGCCTAGAAGGAACCCAAGATGAGGTTCTGTAGTTTCAGGAGGAGTTGAGGGTAGGGTGGACATCTGTGGGATTCGGATGAGACTATGGTTGAGTTTATAGGTGACCCATAGGTCTATCTGTAGGCTTTCAAAGGTGGTGGACATCTTTTTCCGTTTGTGGAGTTTGCGTTAGAGTGCAGAAAGGAGCGATGTAGAGTTGAAGTAAAGTTCGTGAACTCTGGTCATTTCTAGGTGTGTGGGGAACTTATAACCTTGTTTCTTTGTTGAAGGGTAGTGGTAGGTAGTGTTTCTGGGGGGTAGTTTTAGTTTGGCCAGCTTGGAAGTGTTGCTTTGTCGTCTTTAGTTGGTGCTTTTTACCGGAGTATAGCTTCCATCGCGTTTTCGTCCATTTGGGATCCTGGGTATATAGTAGATTTGGCCGTGTTGTGTAGTTAGCGTCCACTTGGGGAATGGGAGGTAAGGGTCCAGAAAAACTTTTGGGCTGTTTCCAGTGATGTTGGTCCTCCGAAGGTGATGGGACCACTCCAGTAGGGGAAAATTACCTGGAATACTTACCTGGGGAGGGTCTGGTGTAGGATGTTTGGTATTATCCTGGGTTTTTGGTAAGTGGGTGTATGGTGCAGGGGTGTGAGTGTGGTGGGCCTATATTGTAATTTGTATCCTTTTGCTACTAAGTTGGAAATACGGTCATCAGGATGGGTAAAAAGTCTCTTACACCTGTATCAGTGTATTAAGTCCAGTTCTTTGTAGAAAAAAGGTTTTGTCTTAGGCTAAAAAAAGAAAAAAAAGGGGGGGGGGGTTTAGTGTCTTGAGAAAAAAAAAAAAAGGCCTTTGGTCTTGAGTAAAAAAAGGTAGGTATCTTTGAGAGAATCCTCTTTGGTTGAAAAGGGGTAGTGTCTTTTAAAAACCTTTGTCTTGAGTAAAAGGGGGGGGAATCTTTGAGACGAAATCCTCTTTGGTAGAAAAAGATAAAATCTTTGAGTAGGGGTCTTCTTTCGTTGAAAAAAAGGGGGGGATTCCTTTTGTTGAAAAAAAAGGGGGGGGGGGGGGTTGTGTTCATCAAAAAAAAGGCTTTTGGGTTGAAAAAATAGGTGGTGTGCATCCAGGGGTCAGGAGTGGAGTAGGGTTATTTTAGTTGGTATAAAATCTAATGATTATTTTTAACCTGTTCACCATCAAACCAGTCCAAAGGGTACAAGGGTGGAGGAAAAATCCCTTGTGAAAGGCCAGATTTGGGAGGATCCTTGTGAGTGTAAGGGATAAAAAGTCAATGGCTTGCTGCGTCCATATCCAACACCCAGCAACGCAGCGGTGACTCGCCGTGGTTTGGTTTCTAGTTTTGAGTCGGTTGATCCACTTCCATCTCTGACACGTGGAAACCGGAGGGGGGAAGGGAGGGTTGCACTCCACATCATATACGCGCGGGTCGGAGGGTACGGGCGCGGCCGGCCAAAGTTGTAGGCCCCATGGTAGCCCACTTGTAGATTAACCCGTTGGTTGGGTTAAAGGACTGTCAGTCTGTAGGGTTAGGGTTAGGTATGTTTTTAGAATGGTTAAGGTTAGGGTTTAGGGTTAGGGTAAGATATGGTTTTTTAAGAAGGGTTAAGGTTAGGGTTAAGTTTAGGTATGGGTTTTGGGATGGTTAAGGTTAGGGTTAGGGTTAGGGTAAGGTATAGAAAGGGTTAAGTTTAGGTAGGTCTGTCAACTCAACTTAGGATCAGGCAAAGCCCTTGAGTTGCGTCCCTTATGCAGTTCCGGTCCTCGGTTGGTTGCCATGTGTCCATGTTGAGTGGTATGGTCATGATGTCCAGGTCCGCTGTGTCAACGGAGGTGGAAAGCATAGTGCAACCCAGGAGTTTTACTCTCTTTTGGATCCTTCTTCTTTAGCTCCATGTTGTCTATGTATCCACCTCAGTGTTCGTCAGTCTTTGGTCCTGGATGTTTTCAATCATGTGTATAATTGGGAGTTATTCCCTTCCAGGATCCTAATTCCAAATCAACCCATGTCTAGTCAAATCCAGCTGGTCTGTATGGGTATACTCGGCGTAGGATCAGGCAAAACCATCGAGTTACGTACCTTGTGCAGGTCCGGACCTCAGTCGGTTGCCATGTGTCCCTGTCAAGTGGTCGGTCTATAACAGCCAGTGGTTTGAGCAGACAAAAACCCAGAAGGCGAGCCCTCTATACGGTTGTCATGCATCCACCCCTGGAGTCACGTCCTGTGTTTAGGTCGGTGTATGGAGGGTTTAGAAACCGGCAAACCTTCTCTGGCTTACGTATGAAACGTCCGGCAGTAGTAGAAGTTAATTGGGTGTTTCCATCCCCACCATCTCAGTCGTAGGTAATTCAGTGGTTTTGGGCGATGGTGACCAGTGGAATTACTCCCTTCCAGGATCGTAACGTTTCCAGAGGTATATCATCCCTAGACAGTGAATTGGTTCGTAGTCCAGGTAAAAAAATGGTTCGGTTGTCCAGGCTAAGTGCGGCGGGGTAGGGGTCCCGCAGTGGGAAATTCTTCTGTGGGGTCCGATACCTCGCCAGACATTATCTGGGCACCCCAGGGGTTATCCGGCAGGCGCGATCCTCCAGCCGCAGCGCATAACCCAAAAGCCCCTCTTTTGGGTATCCCAACCCCGCTAGGAGGAAACACGCGCTACTGAACAAACTGCCAATCCAGCTCTAATCTGGGGTAGATAGTGGTCCAGCGCGTTACGTGAGTCTCCCGTGTGTAAGGGGGCTGGGAGGGTTGAGCCGATAGGTCTACCAACAGGCCCCAGAGGGGTCCCGAAGGAGTCCGGTCTACCATTTCCTCCCTTCTTCTTGCTTGGTGTATGGACGGGCCTGATTGCTTAGGGTCCGCTCGCTGCAGGGGAGTCGGACAGTCGGGCCCCCAGAGTAGTTGGAGAAAAAGGTTCTCGTCCGTTGGGGGTGCTGGTGGGTATCTTCGGAGAGGTAGATTTGGAAGGATGGTGAGATGGTGAGGGTTCTAGGTAAATAACATTTAGCTATTTAGATTCTATTTTGAAGTTTCTTTGTATCAAAGGGTCCATGGTCATGGTAACCCTGAGTTCAAGAAACCTGGAAAAAAGGTGATATACTTATATATAAAAATATAGTTATATTCCTATTTTTTTTTTTTTTTTTTTTTTTTTTTTATAAAAAGGAAAGTATTTCTTGAGAGTCCATGGTCATGGTAACTCTATGGTGCTATTTGAAAAACTATTTTTGGTGGTCTTGATGACCTCCTAACTTTTGTATGGGATGTGGGGTGTGTAAGGTGCAGGTGCAGTGTCTGTCCGGACGTTCCTCCGCTGTACTGGGAGTCTCAGTGGTGGTCCAGCCATAGTGGTGGGGGCCTGATGTTCCATTCAGTATCTTTATTCCTGTGTTTACGGTCCTGCTCTTGACGCGTTGATCCAATGATGCTGGGTTGGTGAGGGTATTGCTTTTTAGCTGGGTGTGTTGTTGGGCCGAATGTCGTGGATGAATCCAGTCCTTTGGGTATCTGTAGGTGGACTTTGTAGCGGAGCTGGGTTCTATGAGTGGATGGTATGGGAGGGTATTGGACAGGAAGGAAAGTACAGAGGTCACCTCAACACTCTGTCTCTGCTTCGTGCCGTCCAGAAGGAGTCGGTTCCTATGTCAGCCTTGTGAGGGTGTGACAGGGTCTCTGGGTCCCCTGGTATGGTGGGGGTAGGCTGTTTTCTTTGAAGGGTTTCTTTATCTTTGGTTCTAAGTTGATCTTGGGTTGGTGAGATCGGGTTGTCCTGTGTGGTTGGGGTAGGTGGGAGCCTGTAGTGCCATTAGTTGAAGCCTGAACAGGGGTCTCTGTGTGAGGTGAAGTCGGCGTACCAATGATGAGACTGGGCTGCCGGTCAACGCTTTTTATCTGCTGGCCCTTCTGTGCGTATCTTCTTTCAGTTGTTATGGGAGGTTTGGTGTCTAGAGGGTCCAGGAGTACCACGGTGTGGGATTAGCTGTGGGTCTAGTTTTTCAACTGGGGGATTCAGCCTGTGGTTCTATCCAGCAATCCCATGTTTAGATGGTGTTGACTGGGAAGAGAGTATGGAGGTAGGTAGTAACAGAGTTATAACCTGTTCCTACTGATTAACATTCCATACCACCCAGGTCTGGGTATGGGATGGAGATGAAAATGCAGAGGCCACCTCAACACTCTGCCTCTGCTCCGTTTCCTTAATCCCCCTGGTCAGGGTGTGATGTGGAGGGTTTGCGTCGTCCGAAAGGAGTCCGTTCCTATGTCAGTCTTGTAAGGGTAGGACAGGGTCTCTGGGTCCCCTGGTAATGTGGGGTAAGCTGTTTTCTTTGAGGGGTTTCTTTGTCTTTGGTTCTTAGTTGATCTTGGGTTGGTGAGATCGGGTTGTCCTGTGTGGTTGGAGTAGGTGGGAGCCTGTAGTGCCGTTAGTTGAAGCCTGAACAGGGGTCTCTGTGTGAGGTGAAGTCGGCGTTCCAATGATGAGACTGGGCTGCCGGTCAACGCTTTTAATCTGCTGGCCCTTCTGTGCGTTTCTTCTTCCAGTTGTTATGGGAGGTTTGGTGTCTAGAGGGTCCAGGAGTCCCACGGTGTGGGATAGGCTGTGGGTCTAGTGGTCAACTGGGGGATTCAGCCTGTGGTTCTATCCAGCAATCCATGTTTAGATGGGGTTGACTGGGAAGAGAGTATGGAGGTAAGTAGTAACAGAGTTTTAACCTGTTCCTGCTGATTAACATTCCATACCACCCAGGTCTGGGTATGGGATGGAGATGAAAATGCAGAGGCCACCTTAACACTCTGCCTCTGCTCCATTCCCTCAATCACCCTGGTCAGGGTATGATGTGGGGGAAGGTTAGGAGGGTTTGTGTTGCCCAAAGGAGCCCTTCCCTATGTCAATCTTATGAGGATATGACCGGGTCTCTGGGTCCTCTGGTATGGTGGGGGTAAGCTGTGCGACGATCCTATGATGAGACTAGGTTGCCGGTCGAAACTCTTATTCGGCCGGACCCTCTGTGCGTCTCTTTCAAAAAATGTAGAGGGTCTATGAAGAAAACTATGCCCCGTCGAAATTGTTTGGGCTTGTATTGTGATGAAGTAGGGGGTCTGAGTAGCCATCAGAGTGCCCAGGGTCATCGCTGTCCTGTAGATCTTCCGTGTGTGTGTCCCTGTGTAAAACTGAAAGTAAGGAGAGAGAAAAGTACAAAGGAAATTGAGTAGCCAAAAGGAGATACCCCCGAAGTCCGTGTGGAACCTGCCTTCCTTACAGCATCACAACGGATCTAGGGGCAGCCCAGCCACGACGCGTTTCTGCTTTGCTCAGCTTCATCAGGTGGCAGGGAGGAGAAAAAGGTGCAAAAAAAACGCACTCGGTCATAATGTGGTAAAAAGCCGTATTGTGGACCGGAAAAATGAGGATGTGTGTGTGGGTGTATGTGTGGTTGGGGCTCGACGGTCTAGGTCTATGAAGGTCCGTCGTAGGAGTACCTATATGGGGGAGGAAGTAGTGGGGGTTAGGGTACAGTCCGAATTAATGATGTAGCGTAAAGCTGTAGGCTTTTTTTCTCCGGGAGGAGAAGGGGTAGGGGGGAGAGGGGGTAGGGGATGAGAGGTGCAGAGTAGCCGCTGGTATCTAGATCCTGGTGAGGTGTCTTTATTTAGGGAGTAGCGTATAGCTAGAGCCCAGTCGTTCCGATGAGATGCCTGTAGAGAGTACAGAGCCCCAGCTGATGTCTTGATCCAGGTGAGGTGTTTGGGGGGTAGCATATAGTTAGGGCCCAGGGGTATGAGGCCCCAACTTGATGTCTGGATCCTGGTGAAGTGTCTTTTAGGGAGTAGCATATAGCTACAGACCAAGGGGTGTGTGTGTGTGAAGCCCCTGCTAGATGTCTGGATCCTGGTGAGATGTCTTTGAGGGAGTAGCATGTAGCTAGAGCCCAAGGGGTGTGTGAAGTCCCAGCTTGATGTCTTGATCCCGATGAGGTGTCTTCTTTAGGGGTATGAAGCCCCAACTTGATGTCTTGATCCTGGTGAAGTGTCTTTTAGGGAGCAGCATATAGCTACAGTCCAAGGGTGTGTGTGTGTGAAGAAGCCCCTGTTAGATGTCTGGATCCTGGTGAGATGTCTTTGAGGGAGTAGTATGAAGCTGGAGCCCAAGGGGTGTGTGAAGTCCAAGCTTGATGTCTTGATCCCGATGAGGTGTCTTTTTTAGGGGTAAGCATATAGCTAGGGCCCAGTAGATCCGTTGAGGAAGAGGTTGTCCTTGTAGAGTTCCAGCTTGAGTCTTTGTCCAGTTGAAGGCTCTTCAGGGTCTCTTCGACCCTAATGGTGCTGAGACTGAGGGATGCTCATCTTTTTATGGGAAATAATAGGGGTGTGGTTTAGCAAAGGATCGTTCCTATTGGTGGACCAGGTGTGCATGCGGTGTGCATGTGAGAAGCATGCTTGTCTCTTGGCCAATGAGATTTTTTCGTTTTTTTTTTCGGGTAGGCGTCTGTTCGTCTGTTAGGTGTAGGGGAGCCTCTATCATTGAATCCTATGGAGAATGATATGGAAAGGATGGAACTTTGCTTTTGGGGTGCTGTATAGGATGTGGGGGTCCCAGAGGTGTGAGGTTGATTTTAGGTAAGACTAGAAGTCTTAGGGGTCAGGATGAGCCAAGCGTGGAGTTTCTGTGATGTGTAGAAGTATATTAGATCCTCCTCTGAGAAAGTAGTGTTTGACCTCTGTGTCTCCATTGACTTGTGTGTTAGCGTCGGGAGCGGTCTGCTCTTGTTGAGGGTTTGGGCCTAGAAGGAACCCAAGATGAGGTTCTGTAGTTTCAGGAGGAGTTGAGGGTAGGGTGGACATCTGTGGGATTCGGATGAGACTATGGTTGAGTTTATAGGTGACCCATAGGTCTATCTGTAGGCTTTCAAAGGTGGTGGACATCTTTTTCCGTTTGTGGAGTTTGCGTTAGAGTGCAGAAAGGAGCGATGTAGAGTTGAAGTAAAGTTCGTGAACTCTGGTCATTTCTAGGTGTGTGGGGAACTTATAACCTTGTTTCTTTGTTGAAGGGTAGTGGTAGGTAGTGTTTCTGGGGGGTAGTTTTAGTTTGGCCAGCTTGGAAGTGTTGCTTTGTCGTCTTTAGTTGGTGCTTTTTACCGGAGTATAGCTTCCATCGCGTTTTCGTCCATTTGGGATCCTGGGTATATAGTAGATTTGGCCGTGTTGTGTAGTTAGCGTCCACTTGGGGAATGGGAGGTAAGGGTCCAGAAAAACTTTTTGGGCTGTTTCCAGTGATGTTGGTCCTCCGAAGGTGATGGGACCACTCCAGTAGGGGAGAAAATTACCTGGAATACTTACCTGGGGGAGGGTCTGGTGTAGGATGTTTGGTATTATCCTGGGTTTTTGGTAAGTGGGTGTATGGTGCAGGGGTGTGAGTGTGGTGGGCCTATATTGTAATTTGTATCCTTTTGCTACTAAGTTGGAAATACGGTCGTCAGGATGGGTAAAAAGTCTCTTACACCTGTATCAGTGTATTAAGTCCAGTTCTTTGTAGAAAAAAGGTTTTTGTCTTAGGCTAAAAAAAAAAAAAAAAAGGGGGGGTTTAGTGTCTTGAGAAAAAAAGAAAAGGCCTTTGGTCTTGAGTAAAAAAAAGTAGGTATCTTTGAGAGAATCCTCTTTGGTTGAAAAGGGGTAGTGTCTTTTAAAAAACCTTTGTCTTGAGTAAAAGAGGGGGGGATCTTTGAGACGAAATCCTCTTTGGTAGAAAAAGATAAAATCTTTGAGTAGGGGTCTTCTTTCGTTGAAAAAAAGGGGGGGATTCCTTTTGTTGAAAAAAAGGGGGGGGGGTGGTTGTGTTCATCAAAAAAAAGGCTTTTGGGTTGAAAAAATAGGTGGTGTGCATCCAGGGGTCAGGAGTGGAGTAGGGTTATTTTAGTTGGTATAAAATCTAATGATTATTTTTAACCTGTTCACCATCAAACCAGTCCAAAGGGTACAAGGGTGGAGGAAAAATCCCTTGTGAAAGGCCAGATTTGGGAGGATCCTTGTGAGTGTAAGGGATAAAAAGTCAATGGCTTGCTGCGTCCATATCCAACACCCAGCAACGCAGCGGTGACTCGCCATGGTTTGGTTTCTAGTTTTGAGTCGGTTGATCCACTTCCATCTCTGACACGTGGAAACCGGAGGGGAAGGGAGGGTTGCACTCCACATCATATACGCGCGGGTCGGAGGGTACGGGCGCGGCCGGCCAAAGTTGTAGGCCCCATGGTAGCCCACTTGTAGATTAACCCGTTGGTTGGGTTAAAGGACTGTCAGTCTGTAGGGTTAGGGTTAGGTATGTTTTTAGAATGGTTAAGGTTAGGGTTTAGGGTTAGGGTAAGATATGGTTTTTTAAGAAGGGTTAAGGTTAGGGTTAAGTTTAGGTATGGGTTTTGGGATGGTTAAGGTTAGGGTTAGGGTAAGGTATAGAAAGGGTTAAGTTTAGGTAGGTCTGTCAACTCAACTTAGGATCAGGCAAAGCCCTTGAGTTGCGTCCCTTATGCAGTTCCGGTCCTCGGTTGGTTGCCATGTGTCCATGTTGAGTGGTATGGTCATGATGTCCAGGTCCGCTGTGTCAACGGAGGTGGAAAGCATAGTGCAACCCAGGAGTTTTACTCTCTTTTGGATCCTTCTTCTTTAGCTCCATGTTGTCTATGTATCCACCTCAGTGTTCGTCAGTCTTTGGTCCTGGATGTTTTCAATCATGTGTATAATTGGGAGTTATTCCCTTCCAGGATCCTAATTCCAAATCAACCCATGTCTAGTCAAATCCAGCTGGTCTGTATGGGTATACTCGGCGTAGGATCAGGCAAAACCATCGAGTTACGTACCTTGTGCAGGTCCGGACCTCAGTCGGTTGCCATGTGTCCCTGTCAAGTGGTCGGTCTATAACAGCCAGTGGTTTGAGCAGACAAAAACCCAGAAGGCGAGCCCTCTATACGGTTGTCATGCATCCACCCCTGGAGTCACGTCCTGTGTTTAGGTCGGTGTATGGAGGGTTTAGAAACCGGCAAACCTTCTCTGGCTTACGTATGAAACGTCCGGCAGTAGTAGAAGTTAATTGGGTGTTTCCATCCCCACCATCTCAGTCGTAGGTAATTCAGTGGTTTTGGGCGATGGTGACCAGTGGAATTACTCCCTTCCAGGATCGTAACGTTTCCAGAGGTATATCATCCCTAGACAGTGAATTGGTTCGTAGTCCAGGTAAAAAAATGGTTCGGTTGTCCAGGCTAAGTGCGGCGGGGTAGGGGGTCCCGCAGTGGGAAATTCTTCTGTGGGGTCCGATACCTCGCCAGACATTATCTGGGCACCCCAGGGGTTATCCGGCAGGCGCGATCCTCCAGCCGCAGCGCATAACCCAAAAGCCCCTCTTTTGGGTATCCCAACCCGCTAGGAGGAAACACGCTACTGAACAAACTGCCAATCCAGCTCTAATCTGGGGTAGATAGTGGTCCAGCGCGTTACGTGAGTCTCCCGTGTGTAAGGGGGCTGGGAGGGTTGAGCCGATAGGTCTACCAACAGGCCCCAGAGGGGTCCCGAAGGAGTCCGGTCTACCATTTCCTCCTTCTTCTTGCTTGGTGTATGGACGGGCCTGATTGCTTAGGGTCCGCCGCTGCAGGGGAGTCGGACAGTCGGGCCCCCAGAGTAGTTGGAGAAAAAAGGTTCTCGTCCGTTGGGGGTGCTGGTGGGTATCTTCGGTGAGGTAGATTTGGAAGGATGGTGAGATGGTGAAGGTTCTAGGTAAATAACATTTAGCTATTTAGATTCTATTTTGAAGTTTCTTTGTATCAAAGGGTCCATGGTCATGGTAACCCTGAGTTCAAGAAACCTGGAAAAAAGGTGATATACTTATATATAAAAATATAGTTATATTCCTTTTTTTTTTTTTTTTTTTTTTTTTTTTATAAAAAGGAAAGTATTTCTTGAGAGTCCATGGTCATGGTAACTCTATGGTGCTATTTGAAAAACTATTTTAGGTGGTCTTGATGACCTCTAACTTTGTATGGGATGTGGGGTGTGTAAGGTGCAGGTGCAGTGTCTGTCCGGACGTTCCTCCGCTGTACTGGGAGTCTCAGTGGTGGTCCAGCCATAGTGGTGGGGGCCTGATGTTCCATTCAGTATCTTTATTCCTGTGTTTACGGTCCTGCTCTTTGACGCGTTGATCCAATGATGCTGGGTTGGTGAGGGTATTGCTTTTTAGCTGGGTGTGTTGTTGGGCCGAATGTCGTGGATGAATCCAGTCCTTGGGGTATCTGTAGGTGGACTTTGTAGCGGAGCTGGGTTCTATGAGTGGATGGTTTGGGAGGGTATTGGACAGGAAGGAAAGTACAGAGGTCACCTCAACACTCTGTCTCTGCTTCGTGCCGTCCAGAAGGAGTCGGTTCCTATGTCAGCCTTGTGAGGGTGTGACAGGGTCTCTGGGTCCCCTGGTATGGTGGGGGTAGGCTGTTTTCTTTGAAGGGTTTCTTTATCTTTGGTTCTAAGTTGATCTTGGGTTGGTGAGATCGGGTTGTCCTGTGTGGTTGGGGTAGGTGGGAGCCTGTAGTTCCATTAGTTGAAGCCTGAACAGGGGTCTCTGTGTGAGGTGAAGTCGGCGTTCCAATGATGAGGCTGGGCTCCCGGTCAACGCTTTTTATCTGCTGGCCCTTCTGTGCGTATCTTCTTTCAGTTGTTATGGGAGGTTTGGTGTCTAGAGGGTCCAGGAGTACCACGGTGTGGGATTAGCTGTGGGTCTAGTTTTTCAACTGGGGGATTCAGCCTGTGGTTCTTATCCAGCAATCCCATGTTTAGATGGTGTTGACTGGGAAGAGAGTATGGAGGTAGGTAGTAACAGAGTTATAACCTGTTCCTACTGATTAACATTCCATACCACCCAGGTCTGGGTATGGGATGGAGATGAAAATGCAGAGGCCACCTCAACACTCTGCCTCTGCTCCGTTTCCTTAATCCCCCTGGTCAGGGTGTGATGTGGAGGGTTTGCGTCGTCCGAAAGGAGTCCGTTCCTATGTCAGTCTTGTAAGGGTAGGACAGGGTCTCTGGGTCCCCTGGTATGGTGGGGTAAGCTGTTTTCTTTGGGGGTTTCTTTGTCTTTGGTTCTTAGTTGATCTTGGGTTGGTGAGATCGGGTTGTCCTGTGTGGTTGGAGTAGGTGGGAGCCTGTAGTGCCGTTAGTTGAAGCCTGAACAGGGGTCTCTGTGTGAGGTGAAGTCGGCGTTCCAATGATGAGACTGGGCTGCCGGTCAACGCTTTTAATCTGCTGGCCCTTCTGTGCGTTTCTTCTTCCAGTTGTTATGGGAGGTTTGGTGTCTAGAGGGTCCAGGAGTCCCACGGTGTGGGATAGGCTGTGGGTCTAGTGGTCAACTGGGGGATTCAGCCTGTGGTTCTATCCAGCAATCCATGTTTAGATGGGGTTGACTGGGAAGAGAGTATGGAGGTAAGTAGTAACAGAGTTTTAACCTGTTCCTGCTGATTAACATTCCATACCACCCAGGTCTGGGTATGGGATGGAGATGAAAATGCAGAGGCCACCTTAACACTCTGCCTCTGCTCCATTCCCTCAATCACCCTGGTCAGGGTATGATGTGGGGGAAGGTTAGGAGGGTTTGTGTTGCCCAAAGGAGCCCTTCCCTATGTCAATCTTATGAGGATATGACCGGGTCTCTGGGTCCTCTGGTATGGTGGGGGTAAGCTGTGCGACGATCCTATGATGAGACTAGGTTGCCGGTCGAAACTCTTATTCGGCCGGACCCTCTGTGCGTCTCTTTCAAAAAATGTAGAGGGTCTATGAAGAAAACTATGCCCCGTCGAAATTGTTTGGGCTTGTATTGTGATGAAGTAGGGGGTCTGAGTAGCCATCAGAGTGCCCAGGGTCATCGCTGTCCTGTAGATCTTCCGTGTGTGTGTCCCTGTGTAAAACTGAAAGTAAGGAGAGAGAAAAGTACAAAGGAAATTGAGTAGCCAAAAGGAGATACCCCCGAAGTCCGTGTGGAACCTGCCTTCCTTACAGCATCACAACGGATCTAGGGGCAGCCCAGCCACGACGCGTTTCTGCTTTGCTCAGCTTCATCAGGTGGCAGGGAGGAGAAAAAGGTGCAAAAAAACCACTCGGTCATAATGCGGTAAAAAGCCGTATTGTGGACCGGAAAAATGAGGTGTGTGTGTGGGTGTATGTGTGGTTGAGGCTCGACGGTCTAGAAGGTCTATGAAGGTCCGTCGTAGGAGTACCTATATGGGGAGAAGTAGTGGGGGTTAGGGTACAGTCCGAATTAATGATGTAGCGTAAAGCTGTAGGCTTTTTTCTCCGGGAGGAGAAGGGGTAGGGGAGAGGGGTAGGGGATGAGAGGTGCAGAGTAGCCGCTGGTATCTAGATCCTGGTGAGGTGTCTTTATTTAGGGAGTAGCGTATAGCTAGAGCCCAGTCGTTCCGATGAGATGCCTGTAGAGAGTACAGAGCCCCAGCTGATGTCTTGATCCAGGTGAGGTGTTTGGGGGGTAGCATATAGTTAGGGCCCAGGGGGTATGAGGCCCCAACTTGATGTCTGGATCCTGGTGAAGTGTCTTTTAGGGAGTAGCATATAGCTACAGACCAAGGGGTGTGTGTGTGTGTGAAGCCCCTGCTAGATGTCTGGATCCTGGTGAGATGTCTTTGAGGGAGTAGCATGTAGCTAGAGCCCAAGGGGTGTGTGAAGTCCCAGCTTGATGTCTTGATCCCGATGAGGTGTCTTCTTTAGGGGTATGAAGCCCCAACTTGATGTCTTGATCCTGGTGAAGTGTCTTTTAGGGAGCAGCATATAGCTACAGTCCAAGGTGTGTGTGTGTGAAGAAGCCCCTGTTAGATGTCTGGATCCTGGTGAGATGTCTTTGAGGGAGTAGTATGAAGCTGGAGCCCAAGGGGTGTGTGAAGTCCAAGCTTGATGTCTTGATCCCGATGAGGTGTCTTTTTTAGGGGTAAGCATATAGCTAGGGCCCAGTAGATCCGTTGAGGAAGAGGTTGTCCTTGTAGAGTTCCAGCTTGAGTCTTTGTCCAGTTGAAGGCTCTTCAGGGTCTCTTCGACCCTAATGGTGCTGAGACTGAGGGATGCTCATCTTTTTATGGGAAATAATAGGGGTGTGGTTTAGCAAAAGATCGTTCCTATTGGTGGACCAGGTGTGCATGCGGTGTGCATGTGAGAAGCATGCTTGTCTCTTGGCCAATGAGATTTTTTTTTTTTTTTTCGGGTAGGCGTCTGTTCCTCTGTTAGGTGTAGGGGAGCCTCTATCATTGAATCCTATGGAGAATGATATGGAAAGGATGGAACTTTGCTTTTGGGGTGCTGTATAGGATGTGGGGGTCCCAGAGGTGTGAGGTTGATTTTAGGTAAGACTAGAAGTCTTAAGGGTCAGGATGAGCCAAGCGTGGAGTTTCTGTGATGTGTAGAAGTTTATTAGATCCTCCTCTGAGAAAGTAGTGTTTGACCTCTGTGTCTCCATTGACTTGTGTGTTAGCGTCGGGAGCGGTCTGCTCTTGTTGAGGGTTTGGGCCTAGAAGGAACCCAAGATGAGGTTCTGTAGTTTCAGGAGGAGTTGAGGGTAGGGTGGACATCTGTGGGATTCGGATGAGACTATGGTTGAGTTTATAGGTGACCCATAGGTCTATCTGTAGGCTTTCAAAGGTGGTGGACATCTTTTTCCGTTTGTGGAGTTTGCGTTAGAGTGCAGAAAGGAGCGATGTAGAGTTGAAGTAAAGTTCGTGAACTCTGGTCATTTCTAGGTGTGTGGGGAACTTATAACCTTGTTTCTTTGTTGAAGGGTAGTGGTAGGTAGTGTTTCTGGGGGGTAGTTTTAGTTTGGCCAGCTTGGAAGTGTTGCTTTGTCGTCTTTAGTTGGTGCTTTTTACCGGAGTATAGCTTCCATCGCGTTTTCGTCCATTTGGGATCCTGGGTATATAGTAGATTTGGCCGTGTTGTGTAGTTAGCGTCCACTTGGGGAATGGGAGGTAAGGGTCCAGAAAAACTTTTTGGCTGTTTCCAGTGATGTTGGTCCTCCGAAGGTGATGGGACCACTCCAGTAGGGGAGAAAATTACCTGGAATACTTACCTGGGGGAGGGTCTGGTGTAGGATGTTTGGTATTATCCTGGGTTTTTGGTAAGTGGGTGTATGGTGCAGGGGTGTGAGTGTGGTGGGCCTATATTGTAATTTGTATCCTTTTGCTACTAAGTTGGAAATACGGTCGTCAGGATGGGTAAAAAGTCTCTTACACCTGTAACAGTGTATTAAGTCCAGTTCTTTGTAGAAAAAAGGTTTTTGTCTTAGGCTAAAAAAAGAAAAAAAAGGGGGGGGGGGGGGGGTTTAGTGTCTTGAGAAAAAAAAAAAGGCCTTTGGTCTTGAGTAAAAAAAAAAGTAGGTATCTTTGAGAGAATCCTCTTTGGTTGAAAAGGGGTAGTGTCTTTGAAAAAACCTTTGTCTTGAGTAAAAGAGGGGGGGGGGTCTTTGAGAAGAAATCCTCTTTGGTAGAAAAAGGTAAAATCTTTGAGTAGGGGTCTTCTTTCGTTGAAAAAAAGGGGGGGGGGATTCCTTTTGTTGAAAAAAGGGGGGGGGTTGTGTTCATCAAAAAAAAGGCTTTTGGGTTGAAAAAAATAGGTGGTGTGCATCCAGGGGTCAGGAGTGGAGTAGGGTTATTTTAGTTGGTATAAAATCTAATGATTATTTTTAACCTGTTCAACATCAAACCAGTCCAAAGGGTACAAGGGTGGAGGAAAAATCCCTTGTGAAAGGCCAGATTTGGGAGGATCCTTGTGAGTGTAAGGGATAAAAAGTCAATGGCTTGCTGCGTCCATACCCAACACCCAGCAACGCAGCGGTGACTCGCCGTGGTTTGGTTTCTAGTTTTGAGTCGGTTGATCCACTTCCATCTCTGACACGTGGAAACCGGAGGGGAAGGGAGGGTTGCACTCCACATCATATACGCGGGTCGGAGGGTACGGGCGCGGCCGGCCAAAGTTGTAGGCCCCATGGTAGCACTTGTAGATTAACCCGTTGGTTGGGTTAAAGGACTGTCAGTCTGTAGGGTTAGGGTTAGGTATGTTTTTAGAATGGTTAAGGTTAGGGTTTAGGGTTAGGGTAAGATATGGTTTTTTAAGAAGGGTTAAGGTTAGGGTTAAGTTTAGGTATGGGTTTTGGGATGGTTAAGGTTAGGGTTAGGGTTAGGGTAAGGTATAGAAAGGGTTAAGTTTAGGTAGGTCTGTCAACTCAACTTAGGATCAGGCAAAGCCCTTGAGTTGCGTCCCTTATGCAGTTCCGGTCCTCGGTTGGTTGCCATGTGTCCATGTTGAGTGGTATGGTCATGATGTCCAGGTCCGCTGTGTCAACGGAGGTGGAAAGCATAGTGCAACCCAGGAGTTTTACTCTTTTGGATCCTTCTTTAGCTCCATGTTGTCTATGTATCCACCTCAGTGTTCGTCAGTCTTTGGTCCTGGATGTTTTCAATCATGTGTATAATTGGGAGTTATTCCCTTCCAGGATCCTAATTCCAAATCAACCCATGTCTAGTCAAATCCAGCTGGTCTGTATGGGTATACTCGGCGTAGGATCAGGCAAAACCATCGAGTTACGTACCTTGTGCAGGTCCGGACCTCAGTCGGTTGCCATGTGTCCCTGTCAAGTGGTCGGTCTATAACAGCCAGTGGTTTGAGCAGACAAAAACCCAGAAGGCGAGCCCTCTATACGGTTGTCATGCATCCACCCCTGGAGTCACGTCCTGTGTTTAGGTCGGTGTATGGAGGGTTTAGAAAACCGGCAAACCTTCTCTGGCTTACGTATGAAACGTCCGGCAGTAGTAGAAGTTAATTGGGTGTTTCCATCCCCACCATCTCAGTCGTAGGTAATTCAGTGGTTTTGGGCGATGGTGACCAGTGGAATTACTCCCTTCCAGGATCGTAACGTTTCCAGAGGTATATCATCCCTAGACAGTGAATTGGTTCGTAGTCCAGGTAAAAAAATGGTTCGGTTGTCCAGGCTAAGTGCGGCGGGGTAGGGGGTCCCGCAGTGGGAAATTCTTCTGTGGGGTCCGATGCCTCGCCAGACATTATCTGGGCACCCCAGGGGTTATCCGGCAGGCGCGATCCTCCAGCCGCAGCGCATAACCCAAAAGCCCCTCTTTTGGGTATCCCAACCCGCTAGGAGGAAACACGCGCTACTGAACAAACTGCCAATCCAGCTCTAATCTGGGGTAGATAGTGGTCCAGCGCGTTACGTGAGTCTCCCGTGTGTAAGGGGGCTGGGAGGGTTGAGCCGATAGGTCTACCAACAGGCCCCAGAGGGGTCCCGAAGGAGTCCGGTCTACCATTTCCTCCCCTTCTTCTTGCTTGGTGTATGGACGGGCCTGATTGCTTAGGGTCCGCTCGCTGCAGGGGGAGTCGGACAGTCGGGCCCCCAGAGTAGTTGGAGAAAGAAGGTTCTCGTCCGTTGGGGGTGCTGGTGGGTATCTTCGGGAGAGGTGGATTTGGAAGGATGGTGAGATGGTGAGGGTTCTAGGTAAATAACATTTAGCTATTTAGATTCTATTTGAAGTTTCTTTGTATCAAAGGGTCCATGGTCATGGTAACCCTGAGTTCAAGAAACCTGGAAAAAAGGTGATATACTTATATATAAAAATATAGTTATATTATTTTTTTATTTTTTTTTTTTTTTTTTTTTTTTATATAAAAGGAAAGTATTTCTTGAGAGTCCATGGTCATGGTAACTCTATGGTGCTATTTGAAAAACTATTTTTGGTGGTCTTGATGACCTCCTAAC
>NC_088221.1:52432745-52440570 GCF_036934945.1 Oncorhynchus masou masou | reverse complement strand
AGTTAACCTCACCACATGATGGAGAGACACACAGAGAGAGAGAGGGGAAGTTAACCTCACTATAGGATGGAGAGACACAGAGAGAGGGGAAGTTAACCTCACTACAGGATGGAGAGACACATAGAGAGAGGAAGTTAACCTCACTACAGGATGGAGAGACAGAGAGAGAGAGGAAGTTAACCTCACTACAGGATGGAGAGACAGAGAGAGAGAGGAAGTTAACCTCCCCCAGGATGGAGAGACACAGAGAGAGAGGAAGTTAACCTCACTACAGGATGGAGAGACACAGAGAGAGGGGAAGTTAACCTCACTACAGGATGGAGAGACACAGAGAGAGAGGAAGTTAACCTCACCACATGATGGAGAGACAGAGAGAGAGAGGGGAAGTTAACCTCACTACAGGATGGAGAGACAGAGAGAGAGAGAGGAAGTTAACCTCACTACAGGATGGAGAGACAGAGAGAGAGAGGGGAAGTTAACCTCACCACAGGATGGAGAGACAGAGAGAGAGAGAGGAAGTTAACCTCACTACAGGATGGAGAGACACATAGAGAGAGAGAGGAAGTTAACCTCACTACAGGATGGAGAGACAGAGAGAGAGAGAGGAAGTTAACCTCACTACAGGATGGAGACACAGAGAGAGAGGAAGTTAACCTCACTACATGATGGAGAGACACAGAGAGAGGGGAAGTTAACCTCACCACAGGATGGAGAGACACATAGAGAGAGGAAGTTAACCTCACTACATGATGGAGAGACACATAGAGGGAGGAAGTTAACCTCACCACATGATGGAGAGACACATAGAGAGAGAGGAAGTTAACCTCACCACATGATGGAGAGACACATAGAGAGGGGAAGTTAACCTCACTACATGATGGAGAGACAGAGAGAGAGGGGAAGTTAACCTCACCACATGATGGAGAGACACAGAGAGAGAGGAAGTTAACCTCACCATAGGATGGAGAGACACATAGAGAGAGGAAGTTAACCTCACCATAGGATGGAGAGACACACAGAGAGAGGAAGTTAACCTCACCACATGATGGAGAGACAGAGAGAGAGGGGAAGTTAACCTCACCACATGATGGAGAGACACAGAGAGAGAGGAAGTTAACCTCACCACATGATGGAGAGACACAGAGAGAGAGAGGAAGTTAACCTCACTACAGGATGGAGAGACACATAGAGAGGGGAAGTTAACCTCACCATAGGATGGAGAGACACACAGAGAGAGAGGAAGTTAACCTCACCATAGGATGGAGAGACACACAGAGAGAGGAAGTTAACCTCACCATAGGATGGAGAGACACACAGAGAGAGGAAGTTAACCTCACCATAGGATGGAGAGACACACAGAGAGAGAGGAAGTTAACCTCACTACAGGATGGAGAGACAGAGAGAGAGAGAGGAAGTTAACCTCACTACAGGATGGAGAGACACAGAGAGAGAGAGGAAGTTAACCTCACTACAGGATGGAGAGACACAGAGAGAGAGGAAGTTAACCTCACTACAGGATGGAGAGACACAGAGAGAGAGGAAGTTAACCTCACTACAGGATGGAGAGACACAGAGAGAGGAAGTTAACCTCACTACAGGATGGAGAGACACAGAGAGAGAGAGGAAGTTAACCTCACTACAGGATGTAGAGACACACAGAGAGAGAGGAAGTTAACCTCACCATAGGATGGAGAGACACAGAGAGAGAGAGAGGGAGTTAACCTCACTACAGGATGGAGAGACAGAGAGAGAGAGAGGAAGTTAACCTCACTACAGGATGGAGAGACACACAGAGAGAGGAAGTTAACCTCACCACAGGATGGAGAGACAGAGAGAGAGAGAGGAAGTTAACCTCACTACAGGATGGAGAGACACAGAGAGAGAGAGGAAGTTAACCTCACTACAGGATGGAGAGACACAGAGAGAGAGAGGAAGTTAACCTCACTACAGGATGGAGAGACACACAGAGAGAGGAAGTTAACCTCACCATAGGATGGAGAGACACACAGAGAGGGGAAGTTAACCTCACCATAGGATGGAGAGACACACAGAGAGAGAGGAAGTTAACCTCACTATAGGATGGAGAGACACACAGAGAGAGAGGAAGTTAACCTCACTACAGGATGGAGAGACACAGAGAGAGAGGAAGTTAACCTCACTACAGGATGGAGAGACACACAGAGAGAGGAAGTTAACCTCACTACAGGATGGAGAGACACACAGAGAGGAAGTTAACCTCACTACAGGATGGAGAGACACACAGAGAGAGGAAGTTAACCTCACTACAGGATGGAGAGACACATAGAGAGAGGAAGTTAACCTCACTACAGGATGGAGAGACACATAGAGAGAGGAAGTTAACCTCACTACAGGATGGAGAGACACAGAGAGAGAGAGGAAGTTAACCTCACTACAGGATGGAGAGACACATAGAGAGAGGAAGTTAACCTCACTACAGGATGGAGAGACACAGAGAGAGAGGAAGTTAACCTCACTACAGGATGGAGAGACACACAGAGAGGAAGTTAACCTCACTACAGGATGGAGAGACACAGAGAGAGAGGAAGTTAACCTCACTACAGGATGGAGAGACACACAGAGAGAGAGGAAGTTAACCTCACCACATGATGGAGAGACACATAGAGAGAGGAAGTTAACCTCACTACAGGATGGAGAGACACAGAGAGAGAGGAAGTTAACCTCACCACATGATGGAGAGACACAGAGAGAGAGGGGAAGTTAACCTCACTACAGGATGGAGAGACACAGAGAGAGAGAGGAAGTTAACCTCACCACAGAATGGAGAGACACAGAGAGAGAGGAAGTTAACCTCACCATAGGATGGAGAGACACAGAGAGAGAGGGGAAGTTAACCTCACTACAGGATGGAGAGACACAGAGAGAGAGAGGAAGTTAACCTCACTACAGGATGGAGAGACACAGAGAGAGAGAGGAAGTTAACCTCACCACAGAATGGAGAGACACAGAGAGAGAGGGGAAGTTAACCTCACTACAGGATGGAGAGACACAGAGAGAGAGAGGAAGTTAACCTCACTACAGGATGGAGAGACACAGAGAGAGAGGAAGTTAACCTCACTACAGGATGGAGAGACAGACAGAGAGGAAGTTAACCTCACTACATGATGGAGAGACACATAGAGAGAGAGCAATTAGTCTCATAGTGGTGCACCAACAGACATCATACTGCTCTCTCTCTCTCTCTCTCTCTCTCTCTCTCTCTCTCTCTCTCTCCCTCTCCCTCCCTCTCCCTCTCCCTCTCCCTCTCCCTCTCCCTCTCCCTCTCCCTCTCCCTCTCAGCAGCAGGCTGTGTTGATAAAAATAATATTTAAGCAGGACCATCTGTAGTATATCCTCATAGCTCCATTTACAGTCTATTAGCAGACACACACACACGTTACTATGTTGTGTTGTGACTGTCCCTATGCTGTGTTGTGATTGTCCTATGTTGTGTTGTGACTGTCCTATGCTGTGATGTGACTGTCCTACAGTATGCTTTCTACAGGAGGGGCTTCCCTGCCTGTCTTTTCGAGAGAGCTGGTCTATTTTTAATTGGCAGAGTAAACCATCTTTCATCTAGATTTGTCATTTAGGACAACATTAGGAAGACAACAGAACCCATCCCTCAGAACACAACTGAACCCATCCCTCAGAACACAACTGAACCCATCCCTCAGAACACAACAGAACCCATCCCACAGAACACAACAGAACCCATCCCACAGAACACAACTGAACCCAGCCCTCAGAACACAACAAAACCCAGCCCTCAGAACACAACAGAACCCATCCCACAGAACACAACAGAACCCATCTCTCAGAACACAACAGAACAACACACTCTTACTCTCACACTCTTACTCTCTTAAGGCATTTTAAAATGTTATATATTTTTCCCCAAAAAATGTACCTCTTTTTCTCCCCAATTTCAATCTTGTTTCATCGCTGAAACTCCCCAACGGGCTCGGGAGGCGAAGGTCGTGTCAGGCGTCCACTGAAACATAACGAGCCAAACCGCCAAACTGAACCCGGAGAGTCATCCTCACCAGTGTGTTGGAGGAGAGTCATCCTCGCCAGTGTGTTGGAGGAGAGTCATCCTCGCCAGTGTGTCGGAGGAGAGTCATCCTCGCCAGTGTGTCGGAGGAGAGTCATCCTTGCCAGTGTGTCGGAGGAGAGTCATCCTCACCAGTGTGTTGGAGGAGAGTCATCCTCGCCAGTGTGTCGGAGGAGAGTCATCCTCATCAGTGTGTCGGAGGAGAGTCATCCTCACCAGTGTGTTGGAGGAGAGTCATCCTCACCAGTGTGTTGGAGGAGAGTCATCCTCACCAGTGTGTTGGAGAGTCATCCTCACCAGTGTGTTGGAGGAGAGTCATCCTCACCAGTGTGTTGGAGGAGAGTCATCCTCACCAGTGTGTCGGAGGAGAGTCATCCTCGCCAGTGTGTCGGAGGAGAGTCATCCTCGCCAGTGTGTCGGAGGAGAGTCATCCTCGCCAGTGTGTTGGAGGAGAGTCATCCTCGCCAGTGTGTCGGAGGAGAGTCATCCTCGCCAGTGTGTCGGAGGAGAGTCATCCTCACCAGTGTGTTGGAGGAGAGTCATCCTCACCAGTGTGTCGGAGGAAGTCATCCTCACCAGTGTGTTGGAGGAGAGTCAGTTGGAGGAGAGTCATCCTCGCCAGTGTGTCGGAGGAGAGTCATCCTCGCCAGTGTGTCGGAGGAGAGTCATCCTCACCAGTGTGTTGGAGGAGAGTCATCCTCACCAGTGTGTTGGAGGAGAGTCATCCTCACCAGTGGGTTGGAGGAGAGTCAGTTGGAGGAGAGTCATCCTCACCAGTGTGTCGGAGGAGAGTCATCCTCACCAGTGTGTTGGAGGAGAGTCATCCTCACCAGTGAGTTGGAGGAGAGTCATCCTCACCAGTGTGTTGGAGGAGAGTCATCCTCACCAGTGTGTCGAAGGAGAGTCATCCTCACCAGTGTGTTGGAGGAGAGTCATCCTCACCAGTGTGTTGGAGGAGAGTCATCCTCACCAGTGTGTCGGAGGAGAGTCATCCTCACCAGTGTGTTGGAGGAGAGTCATCCTCACCAGTGTGTTGGAGGAGAGTCATCCTCACCAGTGTATCGGAGGAGAGTCATCCTCACCAGTGTGTTGGAGGAGAGTCATCCTCACCAGTGTGTCGGAGGAGAGTCATCCTCACCAGTGTGTCGGAGGAGAGTCATCCTCACCAGTGTGTTGGAGGAGAGTCATCCTCACCAGTGTATCGGAGGAGAGTCATCCTCACCAGTGTGTTGGAGGAGAGTCATCCTCACCAGTGTGTGGAGAGTCATCCTCACCAGTGTGTCGGAGGAGAGTCATCCTCACCAGTGTGTCGGAGGAGAGTCATCCTCACCAGTGTGTTGGAGGAAAGAGTCATCCTCACCAGTGTGTTGGAGGAGAGTCATCCTCACCAGTGTGTGTTGGAGGAGAGTCATCCTCACCAGTGTGTTGGAGGAGAGTCATCCTCACCAGTGTGTTGGAGGAGAGTCATCCTCACCAGTGTGTTGGAGGAGAGTCATCCTCACCAGTGTGTTGGAGGAGAGTCATCCTCACCAGTGTGTTGGAGGAGAGTCATCCTCACCAGTGTATCGGAGGAAACACCGTTCACGAGTTCAGCCTGCAGGCGCCATGTTTTCTCTTTTTTAGGGACGTTATTGTTTGTTTCTGGAGTTTTTAAACAGCATGTTATTTTGACCATTGAAGTATCCCCCCCCCCCCCCCCCCACACAAGACATAACTTACTGCATGACAAAGAAAAACACAAAGAACATTAGACATATAACCTCTTTCCTCTTTCCCATGTGGGATAATTAGGCACCATCTCAAATGGAACACTACGCCTTATTTAAGACACTACTTTTGGCCACAACCTACATACTGTAGGTTGTCTTGTCAAAAAGTAGTATCCTACAAAGGGAATAGGCTGCCGTTTGGAACTGAACTGGACTTTGACTTTCTGCGTTTAGCCTCAGATAGAGAAAATAAGCATCTGAATAACTACAGTAAAGAAGTCCTTGATAATGATGGTAATTATGTCATATTTATACTTGAAATAATAACACAGGTTTTCAGGGGGCTTATCGTCAGATAAAATATATATAAGTGTGTCCTAAATGACTACCATATTCCCTATATAGTGCACTACTTTCAATCAAAACCCTGTGGGTCCTGGACCAAAAGTGTACATTTGGAACACCACTAAATGAGTCTGTGGCAAAGGAACACGTCTGGAAGTGTTTAAAGTATACGAGCATCTTGTTCGTATATTTAAAGTCATGGGCCGAAACTATTTTGTTTCGATTTAAACTGTTTTAGTGAACTACAGATGCTTATAAGTGTAATAGCTATTAAGGTAACAAGCGCAAAACGGAACAAATTTCTAACAACTTTCAACTTTGAAAGTATTTCTTACTCAAACATCCTCAGTTACCATATGTGCTTTAGTGTTTGAGTCTCTCTCTCTCTCTCTCTCTCTCTCTCTCTCTCTCTCTCTCTCTCTCTCTCTCTCTCTCAATTCAAGGGCTTTATTGGCATGGGAAACGTGTTAACATTGCCAAAGCAAGTGAGGTAGATAATATACAAAAGTGAAATAAACAATAAAAAATAACAGTAAAAATAACACATACAGACGTTTCAAAACAATAAAGACATTACAAATGTCATATTATATATATATATACAGTGATGTAACAATGTAGAAATGGTTAAAGTACACAAGACAAAATAAATAAGCATAAATATGGGTTGTATTTACAATGGTGTTTGTTCAGGTCACAAATCTCTCTCTCTCTCTCTCTCTCTCTCTCTCTCTCTCTCTCTCTCTCTCTCTCTCTCTCTCTCCCTCCCCTGTGTGTGTGTTTAAGGTAGAGTTGGCAGGGTGTAACAGTCTTCCATCTGTTAGGTAGATGTAAAACATCCTAATTGTCCTGCTCTGCCAGCTGGGCTTCTGCTACTCCTTCCTGGAGTTAACCTGTCAGATCACCACCATCTCTGTTAGAATACCATCTCTGTCAGAACACCACCATCTCTGTCAGAATAGCATCTCTGTCAGAACACCACCATCTCTGTCAGAACACCACCATCTCTGTCAGACCACCACCATCTCTGTCAGAACACCACCATCTCTGTCAGAACAACACCATCTCTGTCAGAACACCACCATCTCTGTCAGAACAACACCATCTCTGTCAGAACACCACCATCTCTATCAGAACACCATCTCTGTCAGAACACCACCATCTCTGTCAGAACACCATCTCTGTCAGAACACCACCATCTCTATCTGAACACCATCTCTGTCAGAACACCACCATCTCTATCGGAACACCACCATCTCTGTCAGAACACCACCATCTCTGTCAGAACACCACCATCTCTGTCAAAACACCACCAGGACACCACCATCTCTGTCAGAACCACACCATCTCTGTCAGAATACCATCTCTGTCAGAACACCACCATCTCTGTCAGAAGACCACCATCTCTGTCAGAACACCATCTCTGTCAGAACACCACCATCTCTGTCAGAAGACCACCATCTCTGTCAGAACACCATCTCTGTCAGAACACCACCATCTCTGTCAGAATACCATCTCTGTCAGAACACCACCATCTCTGTCAGAAGACCACCATCTCTGTCAGAACAACACCATCTCTGTCAGAACACCACCATCTCTGTCAGAAGACCACCATCTCTGTCAGAACACCACCATCTCTGTCAGAAGACCACCATCTCTGTCAGAACACCATCTCTGTCAGAACACCATCCATCAGAAC